>NC_057711.1:130038077-130085963 GCF_004010195.1 Chiloscyllium plagiosum
TCCCATGTTCCTAACCATGCCCTGAGTTCATCTGCCTTCCCTGTTAGGCCCCTTGCATTGAAATAAATGCAGTTTAATTCATTAGTCCTGCCTGCCCTGACTGTTTGACTCACTTCTGTTCTCAGCTGTACCCATCTCAGATGGATCTCTTTCCTCACTATCTCCCTGGGTCCCACCCCCCCACCTTACTAGTTTAAATCCTCCCGAGCAGCTCTAGCAAGTCTCCCTGCCAGTATATTAGTCCCCTTCCAATTTTGGTGCAATCCGTCCTTCTTGTACAGGTCACTTCTACCCCAAAAGAGATGTCAATGATCCAAAAATGTGAATCCTTCTCCCATACACCAGCTCCTCAGCCATGCATTCATCTGCTCTATCCTTCTATTCCTGCCCTCACTAGCTCGTAGCACTGGGAGTAATCCAACATTTTTCACATTGTTGTGAACAAAAACATATCCTCATTTTTCCTTGCTTTTAAAATAATTTATAGTTATGTTTTTCATTATCTATTAGCTTTAATGAGACATAAAACAAATTTGGGAAGCACTGTTTTTTTGTCTTTTGCCTCTTTCATTTGAAATGTTCTCCCAATTAATCTTTCAGGCCAGACTCGATATTAAATTTAATTGCTGCCTAGCTGATCTCATTTTCTCAAACTGTTGTCTACCAAATTATCAAAAGCTGAAAAAAAATAGGGATTTTTAAAAAATCTGTTGGAATGTGAGAGAACTGTTGGGAACAGCAAGGAGTTAATTGGTCCAACTCTGGTATCATGGTGGGGGCTTTACCACATTGGTCCCACTCTGGTATCATGGTGGGGGCTTAACCTGAGGGTCACCATGCCTCAGGTGAGGGGCAAGTTTGGGAGGGAAAGTCCTTCATAGTAACCTCAGCCAGTGTGAGGCTCCAAAATGGAACCCATTCTGTTAGCATCACTCTGCATTGCAAATCTGCTGACCAGCCAACTGAGCTAACTGACTCCAACATGCAAGTTTAAGTTGAGGTTGTGTTGTGCCTTTCATGATTCTTTGTATTTGATCAACATATAGGATCTGGATTTTAATTAAAAAATCAAGTACATTGTTCCACAGTTTAATCAGATACCATACTGGCTTTCAGGAAGGATTTCCTCACAGGCTGGGAAAAGGCACCTAACAAGGATTCAGGTGATGATCTCCCGGCAATGGAGAGAAGGGAGATCCTTCAGTAATTCCCAGCATCCACTTTGTCTCCTTTCTTGAAGATGGTTGCCGTGGCAGCATCCCTAAGACTGACAGGGATTTTTTCTTTGTCCCAGATTTTCAGGAACAGTTGATGGAAATGAAGGCAAGTTCTGTGTTTTTTCGCGTTTGAAAACCTACACTGAATCCTTGTGGGCTAAGACATAAAATGAAGCAAATAAAGACTAATTAAGGAGACACAGCAGAAAGAATGGCATTGTAGGTTAAATTCTGCAAGGCAAAAACAGCTCAGAAAAAATAAACAAACTTTAACATATTTAATGGATTTGTGGACAACAATAGCCAACATAGGTACAGGAGTAAGCCATTCAGTCCCTTTAGCCTGTTCCATAGCTAATATGTGGCCTAATTCCATATACCTGCCTTTGGGACCTATTCTTTAACACCTTCGCTTAACAAAAAATTTCTATCTCAGGTTTAAAATTACCAACTGATCCAGCATCCACTGCTGTTTGTGGAAGAGAGTTCCAAACCTCTCCTACCCTTTGTGTGTAGAGGTGCTTCCTACGATCTCTCCTGAACGCTCTGACCCTAATTCTCAGACTATGTCCCCAGTATTAGAATCCCCAAAGAAATAATTTTCCTGTTTTTTCCTGTTAATATCTTGAAGATTTTGATCAGATTAACCTTTACAGAGACCAGGCTTAATCTCTTCTCATAACTTAACCCCTAAAATCCAGGTATCATTCACATAAACCCACATTGTACTCCCTCCAAGGTCAATATATCCTTCTAACATGTGGTGCCCAGATCTGCTCACAGCATTTTAAGAGGGGTATAACCCACGTTTTATATAACTGGAGCACAATTTCTGCATCTGTATACTCCCATTCTCCAGATATAAACACCAACATTCCATTCGTTTTCTTGATTATTTTCTGCACCTGCTCGTAGCATTTTAAAGATCCATGCCCCTTGAACCCCCAAGTATTTTTGGACATCCACTGTGTTTAACTTCTAGAACCTATCCATCTAGAACCTATCCTTATCTATCCTTTATCGGTCCAAAATGGATAGCCTCACATTTGCTTACATTGAACTCCATCTGCTACAGATTTGCCCATTCACCTAGTCTATCAATATCTCTCTGTGATCGAATGTTAATATCTACATGCAGTTAAAGACAAAACAAAAAGCTGCAGACGCTGGAATTCCAAAGTAGAAAAGCAGGAGGCTGGAAGAACAGGAGGTGGAGAAATCAACGTCTCAGGTCACCTCTCCAGCTCCTGATGCTGCCTGGCTTTCTGTGTTCTTCCAGCCTCCTGATCATCTATATACATGCAATAATTTTAGTCAACATGCAATAAATACACTTAAATATCCTCTACAGAATTTATTTCCCTAATTGGTTTTGTAAATCTAGATTTATTCAGATAACACTATAGACATCCTTCCTTTGACAGTAAATTAAATAGAAAGATGAATTGTACATAAATTATACAATTTTACAGAATAAAGTTAAGGTTACATGTATGTGTTTCACTCTGTTGTAATTCTAAAATGCAGTGTGCATGACTCTTGTGGTGAAAATTAATTACATCATGGTCATTGCCTAAAAGGCTCATAGGAAAATAAGACCCTGA
This sequence comes from Chiloscyllium plagiosum, assembly GCF_004010195.1. NCBI lineage: Eukaryota > Metazoa > Chordata > Chondrichthyes > Orectolobiformes > Hemiscylliidae > Chiloscyllium > Chiloscyllium plagiosum. The sequence goes on from NC_057711.1 coordinate 130,040,899, forward strand.
TTAATGCTCGATACCTCCATATGTTTGAGTTGGAAATCTGTTTCGAAAAGCAAGGAAGGTTTGCATTTAGCTAGCACTGTCCCCTATGTCAGAATGTCCCAAAATGTATTACAGCCAATGAAACCGAGTAACTGTAGGAAACATTAACTTAGTTCATATTATTTACATTTTCCAGAGGCCTGGTCTCATCTGTTGTCCCGGATATCCTGCTTTCAGTGGGCATGAGAAAGCGATACAATTACCCAATTCATCTTCAAATGCACTGCTGGATATGCTTTTGAATTAGTGTCCTTAAATTCTTTGAATCTTAAGATAGGATTAGCCTTGGTCAATTTTGCCATTACTCGACCTATCTGAGGTCAAGGTATCCACTGAAAAGAGCAGTGCTCCTAACCTTTGATCGCCTTTTGTTGTACAGGTTTTATTGTCATGTGGTGCTGGCAAATTAAGTTGCAGTAAGCCATTTGCTGATGCTCCAGCAGTTGCTTGAGTGAGCAGTTGTGTTTCAAGTCCACTCAGCCGTGCTTCTTTCTCTTTCAAAGTTGTTTCCAGTAGGCGTATCTTTTCTTGTTGCTGTGACAATTGACTTGACAGTTCAAGGACAAGACGTACTCGATTTTCACCTCCAGAACCGAGCTCACGATGCTCAATGCCATCACTGCTAACACCTTCATCCAAACACTTATTGTTGAATTGTTGTTCTGTAAAATGAATGATAATGTAATAGTTATCTAATTGTTCACATTTTCCAGCTGTTGAAGCATCATTTTATAATTGAATGCTGTTAACAAGGACCCTCATCCCTCACCAACATGGACTTATGAACTATCCTTTACATTTCCTCAGTCACCGTTATACTGTTAGGCGGCAGGAGACTGGAAATTTACTGGACAGGATCTGTGCAGTTATGGCAGGGTGGTAGAGATTGTAAAACTTATTGCTGATTCCTCTGAAGTTCATAGAGTCGTGGGAAAGACCTCAAAGTAGGGAGCCTTTGTTGGTGTAGGGAGAAATGTGCACAGCCCCCGACCAGAAACAACTGGTAAACCGATGTGATATGGTAGGCCTCAGAGGAAGAAACTCGTCACTACACATTGTATTAGTTGTACCGCATTAAAAATGTTTAATCAAAATTCCTTCTCTGGATCTCAACCTCAGGTTGAGCTGATAAATTGTCTTGTTTGCAGTAGGACATGCTTAGCAATACCAAACGTATGTGTAATAACAAAACAACGTCAGAAATTGTTGGAAAAGCTCAGCAGGTCTGGCAGCATCTGTGGAGAGAAATCAGAGTTAACGTTTCAGGTTGAGTGACCGTTTCTCAGAACACACTTAACCAGAAACCTTAACTCTGATTTCTCTGCACAGAAGCTGCCAAACCTGTTGAATGTTTCCAGCAATTTCTGTTTTTGTTTCTGATTTCCACCATTCACGGTTCTTTCAGGTTTTATTTAGTAGGTGTAATGGTGCTGCTGCTGATCTCTACTCTAGACTGAAGAATAGGAATAGTGAACCTCTTGACTCCATCCTAATGAGTTGATCCATGAAAGTCCTCAGATTGTGTAGCTGTTCCCCAGGCTTTCGATCAGATGTGTGGCAGGCATTACTGAAATGGCTACAGAGTTTTAGTCTCTTTCAGACTCTTTCTTCTTGCCTGGTCCGCTCCTGATATGGCACCAATCTTTGCAGGAGTTCCTCAGGATAGTGTCGTTAGCTCAACCATCTTCAGCTGCTTCATCAATGAACTTTTCTCCGCCATAAGGTCAGAAGTGGGGATGTTCACTGGTGAATGCACAGTGTTCAGCACCATTCTCAACTTCTCAGATACTGAAGCAGTCCATGTTCAACTGCAGCAAGAACTGGACAATAATCAGGCTTGGGCTGAAAACTTGCAATTGACACTCACACCATACAAATATCAGGTAATTGTCATTTCAGACAGAGAATACAGCTGTGCCCCTTGACATTCAAAGGCATTGCCATCATAGAATATGGATGTAGGTTTGCTCACTGAGCTGGAAGGTTCACTTTCAGATGTTTCGTCATCATACTAGATAACATCTTCAGTGAGCCTCCGGACGAAGCACTGCTGATGATTCCTGCTTTCTATTTATATGTTTGGGTTTCTTTGGGTTGGTGATGTCATTTCCTATGGTGATGGTATAGATCTATTGACTTGGACCCCATTTACCACCCCCTGAGAAAAAGAACAGGAAATGACATCACCATAGGAAATGACATCACCAACCCAAAGAAACCCAAACATATAAATAGAAAGCAGGAATCATCAGCAGTGCTTCATCCGGAGGCTCACTGAAGATGTTACCTAGTATGGTGACAAAACGTCTGAAAACGAACCTTCCAGCTCAGCGAGCAAACCTGCATCCAGAACCTTAACCTGAGCTACAAATCTTCTCAAAACTCGCTATCACAGAATATCTCACTATAAATATCTTGGAACTTACTATTGACCAGAAACTGAATTGGACCAAACATATAAATATAATAGTTGCAAGTGAAGGTTGAAGGTTGTGAATATCTCAGCTCCTGACTCACTTAAGATTGTTCATCATCTACAATGCACAAGTCAGGAGTGTGATGGAATACTCTCAACTTGCCTGGATAGGGGCAGCTCCAACATAGTCAAGACTCTTGACACCATCCAAAGCAAAACAGTCCTCTCAATTCGAACCACATCTATAAACATTCACGCATTGCACCACTGATGGTCAGGAGCAGCAGTGTCTACCATCTACAAGATACACTGCAGAAATTCACTAAAGATCCTAACATAGCACCTTTCAAACCCATGACCCAACTAGAAGGACAAGGGCAGCAGATACATGGAACACCACGAACTACAAGTTCCTTTCCAAGCCACTTACCACCCTAACTTGGAAATATAATGCCATTCCTTCATACACATTAGGTCAAAATCCTGGAACTTCCCCTAATTGTTTTGTTTCTCTACTGACAGCATATGGACTTCAGTTGTTCAAGATGGCAGCGTATTAACTTCTCGAGTTAACTGGAGATGGACAATGAATGTTGGTCCAGCCAGCATTGCCCATATTCCCTGAATGAAATTCTTTTCTTTAGAAATTACCAAAAGGGCTCCAGATGGTTTGGCCTGTATTTACATAGTCTTGCCCCTCCACACTGAAAATATTGATTTCTGTCAAGGCACTGTTCCATAAATTCTGCAAACTGTTCAGTAGCAGTGTGAAATGGTCACTGATGGAATCTACCCAACAATGAAAAGCTGTTTGATTATGGGAAGTAACACATTTAATGCTGATCGAACTTCCACAACAAAGTATACTTACCAAATGGTATTACCAGTCACCACTCAGCCCATTGACAGTGCTTTTGTCCTGTCTTGGGACACTGAGGCCAAATAGAATATACACCTTGTGGTGCACTAACTCAGAAGCTGTCGGTGTGTATCTCATCAGGTGGTGTATTTACCCAGCAAGTCTTTGTAAGTTTGAGATGCTCCATGAGTATTATTATTACCCTCATATACTGCCTCACTGTTTCCTGTTGCAATTTTCCATGTCCTCTGTCCCTGGGACCACATTACGTCAAGTGTCCGCAAATCGAAGGCAAACTGCAAATTAAATGTGTGATTGTGTATGCAGGGAAACAAAATAACTGAAGGCAATAGGCGTGACAGAGTGAAGCAGTTCATGAGAATGAGGTAAAACCAATTCTTGGCAATGATACAAGACTCTAATTGTTAGGAAGTGGTATAGATAATCCAACCAATTATGAGTAAAACTTTAAAGATGCAGAGGTATTCTTATTCAAACCATATCCTAAATATAGCTAGATTTCAGATTGTTTTTCCCATAAGTAATGCAGTTGTTCAGATCAGTCCCTTGTTGATGTAAATGGATTTTAAATTGATGCTGAATTTGTGTTAGAAGCTTCTGTTATTTTTATATTCATGTGTGTTTTCTAAAAGCTTTAATGGAAATGACATTGTATTCATAGACAGTGGAACCTTGAATATCCAGCATTCAATTATCCGAATATCGGATTATCCGGCAAGATCGCAAGGTCCTGATGCTCGGCTAAACGATGTTATCCAGCATTTGATTATCCGGAATTCGATTAACTGAACGAAATACTCCCCGCCCATGTCCTTCGGATAATCGAGGTTCCTCTGTAGTGTCTTTCATAACTTCACAGAAGTACTTTTCAGTTTCTGAAATACTCTGTTACCAATCTTGTCATGTAGGGAATTCTGGAACCCAATTTGCATTTAGCAAGATTCATAAACCAGAAGGAGCGATGTTGGCCACTTAAGGTTTCAAAATTGTTGTTCTCACACACGCACACATTTCTGATGCAAAATGTGCAGAATGCTATATTACTAAAGGGCTGGAGGCAGATCATGCTAACAAATAATCTGATGCCACCTATGCTACTTCACAGCAAAATGCTTTAACTTGTGTTCTCTCTTATCCTCGTTCAGCTGAACATGTGTTCGGATGGAAATATAAAGTTCTGGAGACACTCAGCAAGTCAATAGGATAAAAGCATATAATCAGCAAGCTTTGCATGGTCAGGAAGCCATAAAGCTGAAAGAGTCAGCCCAACATTTCAAGTTTAATGTGACTTTCCTTCAGAACTGAAAGTGGCTAGAAAATAGTGGTTTAGTAGGTGCTGTTGACATAGTGAGAGGAGGAGCAAATGGAACAGATGGTGATCCTGCCCAGAATTTAAAAAAAGGGAATATTAATGGTGGTAAAGGAGTGATAGAAATGTAAAATAGGTACAAATTACAGGAGTGAAAAAGAGAAAATGGGTCCACTCTGATGAGAGCCAAGATAGCAAGACATAACAAGACAAGGCTGGGGGAGGTATGGGGTGTAATAGAAATGGTGAGTAGAGGCCATGCTCAAAGCCTGTCCCTCCAGCCCACCTTGAGCTTTGTTGGAATCAGTAGCAGGCCCAGTACAGAAACGTTATCATGGGAGCAAGATAGTTTATTGAAATGGCAAGGAACAGGAAGGTTATGGTCATTTTTACAGCTGAGCAGAAGGGTTCCACAAAGTATCCAGCCTATGTAAGCAGACTACATTGCGAGAGTAGTAGAGTAGATTGAAAGAAGTATGCAAGTAAAATATTGCTTTCCCTAAATGATGGATTTGGGGCCTTGGTCAGTGAGGAAAGAGGAGGTGAGTGGACAGGTGTGACACCTTCTGTGATTACACGGGAAGGTTCTGGGTAAGGGGGAGGGGGGGAGGAGGTGGTGAAAGGAGTGGTGGAGGAGTAGACTAGGATATCATGGAGGGAATGGTCCTTTTAAAATGCTGACAGTGGTGGAGAGGGCAAGATGTGTTTGGTGGTGGTACCCTGCTGGAAAGGTCAGAAATGGCTCTCTCCACCGATGCTGCCAGACCTGCTAAGATTCTCCAGCACTTCCTGTTTTTATTCCCAGGTTAATCGGTCACTTCTCGTTTCTGGGTGTTGCTGCAATTAAACGGACTCTGGGTGCTTTCTATAAATGATTAAAGTTTCAATAGTAAATATGGAGTGGCAGGTGCTGATGTGGGTTTTGTTTTGCTGATTTAAAACTAGACGAGGAGACTTTCTTCATAGCATTGAGCAGGTCTGGTAGCAGGATTATAATCTATAATAGCAATCTAAGATTCCAAGGCAGCACTCAGTCAATCGGATGGATACTGCTTCTTTGGTAATGGAGTCTGAGGATTCACCTGCAGACACTGTCCAAGGGCTACTTCTGAAGAGCTGGAGTAGCCACCTGTTCTGTGATCCGTGCAAAGTCCTGTGCCAAGCTGGTGCTGGGCACCTTCACGATTCTTAGCATTGAGAGGTAGGCTTCCCAATGTACATTTAGTGTGTGCACTCCTGGACAATCGTCTGTATTATCCCATCAATGCCATCGTCCCAATCCCTTTTCAGCAGAATCAATGTGTTTATCATCTTCCTGTTCCTGACTCATGCCTTTCCTTTGCCTCTGTTCTGATTGCAGTGTGTTTGTGGTCAAACCCAACTTCTGAATCCACCTCCATCCTATCCTTAGCATAATGCAGACTATCAGAATTTGAGCTGGTGGCTATGACTGGCAGAAGAACAGCTTGGATTGATAAATGGCTACTCCTCTTATGTTCCATTATTCCTACATGTGTCTTCATCTTCAGTCAGCTTGTTCCTCCATGACTACCAGAGAAAGTTGCAATCTTTGGTTACAGAAACGAAGGCAGATTGTGAGATTGGGAGAAGTGGGAAGTGAAGAGGATTAGATATAAGAATATTTACACCTTCAGCTGATCCAGCTTTGCTGGTGGCCAGCCTCTTCCTGTAAGGGCCATATGTTCTGTGGACATGCCTCTACTCCTGCATTTAGTTCCTGAGACACTCTCCTGAGTAAGTGGGGAAAGTGTGCAGCAATCTCTGTGTGTTATCATAGAATCACAGAGTCCCTACAGTGTGGAAGCAGGTCATACAGTCCATCGAATCCACACTGACTCTCCGAAGAGCATCCCACTCACACTCCCACCCCACCACCACCCTCCCACCAACGCCTCCGACCCTATCCCTGTAACCCTGCATTTCCCATGGCTAACCCACCTACCCTAGGCATCCCTGGACACTACGGATAATTTAACATGGTCAATCCATTTCACCTGCATATCTTGAACTGTGGAAGGAAAACAGAGCACCTGGAGGAAACCCACGCAGACTCAGGGAGAATGTGCAAATTCTGCACGGACAGCTTACCTGAGGGTGAAAATGAACCCAGGTCCCTGGCGCTGTCAGGAAGCACTGCTAACCACTGAGCCATTGTGCTGCCTTGATATGGCCATCATAGGCATGTACAATACGAGAGACATCAATATGAAGTTTACAACAGTGCCAAGATTTTGAAAGTGAGATGAAACAATGTTAGCTGTGATCCCTGACTGACAGGGAGTGTTGGTCAGGGAGTGATAGGAATGTGGTGACTGAAGCCAGTGATACAAAGAGCAAAGTTTGGCATTTGAAATGGTGTTCTGATCTTGACCATCAATTGCCATCATTGAACTTCCACCTGCACTTCATTCATGTTTATAGAGCTGAACCTCCGTCACGGACCTCCTCTACTATTCCTTGACATTGCCGTCTCAGCATTTGTCTGGATCAGCTCTGACTGCAGTGTGGATGGAGGACATCAAATCTCTATTCACCCCCCCTCAGTCTGACAGCTTCTGTCTTGGATACAGCACCTTTTGAGTTAATTTCACTTTTGCAATTTCAATTACATCTTCATTTTTCTTATGGTCTAGGTGGGAAACGTTTAGTATATACGTTGGCATCTACAGTTAAAAGGCTTCTATTTTCTTCCATAGATTTGACATAATGTGAAGATCACCATATAACAAGCATCAGACATAAATGTAGAGATGTGCTATCTCTGCCAGAGGTCCATAGTGCATCACAAAGGAGGTCATAGATCCTGGACTGTGGTAACTCGAGGCCACTGGATAGGGAGTACAGGTACTTCCTGATGGTTGGATTCTCGGTCTAGGGTGTGTGTGTGTGTGTGACTGTCAGGGTGGTCTGCAATGTGAAGATCACCATATAACAAGCAAGAGACATAAATGTAGAGATGTGCTATCTCTGCCAGAGGTCCATAGTGCATCACAAAGGAAGTCATAGATCCTGGACTGTGGTAACTCAAGGCCACTGGATAGGGAGTACAGGTACTTCCTGATGGTTGGATTCTCGGTCTAGGGTGTGTGTGTGTGTGTGACTGTCAGGGTGGTCTGCTGAATGCGACACCTGTCCAACCCCTCTGTATTATGGGGCTAAACTTTGGGATGGATGGGAAGGTTATGGACCTGATCTATGTTCCCACACTGGCAGCATGCCTGGTGGTGACATAGGAACAGCACCATGCCATTCAATGGAGGAGAGAATTTTCCTGCATCAAGCATGTATGAGTGAGAGCTGGAGGTGGGAGTTATGAACTGGTTAGGGGGGTATTATGTGGCTTAGTGTCAGGGTGGGAGGGAGCAGGTGGGGTGAGGGCTAGAGATCTTGACCACCCGTTTCTAAAACTGGGTGAGGGAACTGAGGCAAGCCTTCTAACCAGCCTTCCTCAGCCTGATTCATCTCCATGGCAACCTTAGAACTATCTCAGAAAGAGCAGGCTCCACTCAAACACCCACGCCCTCCCCACACTTTCCTGATATCCTAAATTTGCATAGAATGGGATCATTAATATCAAAGTGGATGTAACCTGAGCTAGCTGCCTTGCTAGTGACAATCTGGCTCCCAGTGTCAAGGCACTCGATTATCCAAATAACCAAAGGAAAATTCTAATCACCTTGACACCATGTCATCAGGATGTACAGTCAATGATAGTTTACAAAGGTAGCCTCATGCTTACCAGAAACTGAGCGTCAGAGAGCCTCAAATACCATGTGGCCTGTTGGTAAGAACAAATTTAACATGGATCGCTCGTCAACAGCCATTAGACAAATCAGAGCGGGGCCCAATCAAGAGCTTCTTGAGGTAAGTTTAAAACTATACACTTTTGAAGGCAGCTTCCAATGGCTCCATTTAATGATCAATGCTTATGCCATAGTACAATACAAACACCACAAGATATAGGAGCAGAATTAGGCTATTTGGTCATAGACAGTCATAGAGATGTACAGCGTGGAACAGACCCTTCGATCCAACTTGCCCATGCCGACCAGATATACTAAATTAATCTAGTCCCATTTACGACATTTGTCCCATTTCCCTCTATGCACATCGAGTCTGCTCCAGCATTCGCTCATGGCTGATATGTTTCTCAGCCCCCATTCTCTTGCTTTCTCCACATAACCCTTGATCCCCTGACAATACACAGAAATCATCCAAACAGTCTCAGAGCCAGCTTTGTTCAGCGTAAGGCCCAAAGCTGGCACTTTTACCCTCCTTAACAGATTAAAGGATCTCATCCTGCTTTAGTCACCCACCTAGATACCTGAATATTTCTTGAACTAACGGGAAGTCAGATAAATACCTGACATCTTTGCACCATCAGGTGGGTCACCCTGGAATTGCTTCTTTCGGCCCCTATTTAGGCCCCTATTTTCTTCCTTGAAAAACAAATCTAACAAAAGCGCAGTGATTACATAAACTTTGCACACAGTATGAACTCTCATAAGATATATATGGTAGCACATTTAAATAAAGAATGACCTTATGAAATGCTAATCTCAAAGTAACTTGGCCATGCCATGGTTTCTTGTGTGCTTGTTTTCATGTGTTTGCAGTTTTCCCTGGACAATGATGTGAAGTAGGAGAAGGACACTGAGGCTGGTTAACAGATTGCAAAATGAAAACTTCTTTCATAGTTGTGACCATTGAGATACCAGCTGACAGGATGACTGCTATTATATGGCCATGACGTGGAGGTGCCAGTGTTAGACTGGGGGTGGACAAGGTCAGAAGTCACATGACACCAGGTTTATTTAAAATCACAAGTTTTCAGAGCGCTGCCCCTTCATCAGATGAAGAGAAGCACAGAGGCACAGAATTTATAGGCAGAGAGATCAAAAGATCACACTAATGGTATGAGTAGAGTGTCGTCACGCTGAATAATAAGTCTCTGCAGGTGATCAAAAGTGTCAGATGATGTGAGTAAAGTGTCAACAGTTGTACAGTAAGTGAAGGGCATGACCGAAATCTGATTATTTGAGGAAGAGAAATAAATACAAAAAATTGAAATAAATTGGTGCTACAGACAAACCAAATGGCTGGAATAATATGATAGGTGCAAAAGTCACAGGATAAGGGATATCACCTGCACCCATCAGGCACGTTAACCCAAAACTCAGAGCCAGTCTGTAAGCATGGACGTTATCTAGAGTGGGGCTTAAACTCTCTACCATCTGACTCAGCAGCAAGCATAATGGGTAGGTCAAAAACATATTCCACCTTTGTGCTAAATCCATTTTGAGCATGAACCAGCTATACAATATGCAAGGACATTGTTTTGAAAAACTTAAGTGAAAATAAGTATAATTTAAGACACAGCAATGATACTGGGAGGTTGGGGGAAAGGCTAGCTAATGTCAAGGATTACTCAAGATATTGTCTTAACTTTATAAGAGCGCTGATTCAGTATCTATGGGTTATTGTCCTCAGTTACATTTAACTTAAAAGAAAACAATCTCTGCCTTCTTTCATACAGCTGTTGTTGAAAAACACTGTGACCAATAATGCCCCGTAATCAAATCAGAGTTCACGACCTGGCAGAAAGCCATTTATAGTAGTCGTTTCCATGACCGAAGCCACTGTTAGGTTTAAATTAGAAATAAAGGAAAGTCAACAGACCACAAAACATCATATACAGAGACAGTTAATCACGGGATGCATTTACCAACTCAGTCATACAGAAAGCTGTGGAACTGGTTCAGACACTTCACAAGGCATTGCATCCTCTGCTCTAAACAGTGCTGACTGGACTTAGTCCTCACTCCTCTGAACAGGTACTGACCAAACTCAAGCATCAAATCCCTCCAAATAGCAGCTTGTTACTCCTGTTTGGAAATTCATGATCACAATGAGCTTTTTATGAAACTGTAATTTCTGGAAAGTTCAATCAAATATAAATTAAATGAACATGGCTTTTGATACACAAAGAGGATGTGAACACAACCAGCTGCTTTAATGTGTTAATGAGTACTTTTGCTGTGTGTGTTTATGCAGAGGTCTGGCCGCATGATAATGTGGTGATTATTTTTAGAATTCATTTCACGCTTTTTCCACAGTTTGTAACTGCTACAATTTTTGCTTGTTAAAATTCACACTGTAAGTTAAGAATTATTTCTGAAGTGGTTTTCAGTTTTTTGATTATATGAGCAAATTCACCAAAAACAGGTTCCAAAGGGGAATCTATATACCTTGGTAGACCATCAGTCAAATAATCAAGGAGGTAACATTTTGCATTCTTCTCATAGCCAAGTTCCCTTCAAGCTCAGCTTTCTACTGGAAATGTAAGATCACCAAATTTGCTCTTTATATTGTTTACACCTAAATATAAACCTTCTGGAAATCCAGTGCACAAAAATTCATCAAGTTGTAAAAAAAATGATGTTTCTAATCAAAAATGCAATGTTGGAAGGAGTGAATTTAAATCTTTAATAAGTATTTGTAACTGTCTTTAAAGAGTATACTGCTGGGAAGCAGTAATATAGAACACAAATCCTCAATATCTACACCCCATGGAACTTCATTCCTTTATCTACACATAAAATGGACTTCAAATATTGCTTCACTTATCCAACAATATGAAGAAAACATGATGTGTTCTCTATAGCAAACAGGGAAAGCAGCTGTGTGTGCTGCACCTGAACTGCCATAATGCTCATCTTGATGTTTCCGTGTTTTATCAGACACAATCCTAATTTTAGAATTTGTTTTGTTCTGGAAACCAATGTGAAATTGACTTTATAATAATCAGACTACTTAACTAACTGCACCTTTTAACATTTGTGAAGCTAATTTCTGTCTTGTTATCAGTTTATAAAATGACTGTGAAGTGAAAATCGGGAAAATAAATGTTGACTCGCTGCATTTGGTGTGAGCAGACCTTGATTTAGCCAGTGAACATTACCAGCAGGAATAAAAACAGGGTCAGAATATCCAAACAGGAACTGGCCACAGATTCCCACTGCCAATCACTGTTGCCATTACTAATGCCTTAACTTGCTGACAACTCAAAGGTAATATAGGTCAGCAAGCAGCACTCATCTGCTATAATCTTCAAAGTCACAATTATTTTGCAGAAAATGTGCAATGAGCATGACAATGTTTGACTACAAAGATGAGTTCAAAGAGCTTTTAAGTATACAACCCTCTGAAATACTTCAACGATCTATAACAATCCTTCTGACATATCCACTCAGATCAAAGGGAAGAAGCAACAGTTAAAGACAAGGAATAAACAGAGCTGTAGCCACTGCAGGGAGGCCAGGAAGTAAAAAGTGTGCTGGCATGAATGACTGTCCCCCCCCTCAACCCCTGACAGACTGTCAGACTCAGGACAACTGACATGCACTTACTGAGCTCTATTGAGGGAGGCCAAACTGTCAATCTCCAGGTCATACTAGGCTCCAGGTAACCAACCACTGGCAATTTGTGGCTAAGGTACAGCAATGCCCCAAACCTTCCTGTTTATGTTACTAAGGATATTTCTAATTTTCTGTGGAATAGGACAGACCACAGGTGAATCTTAACAAGAGTTACTCTTCTTATACAACAAGAAGCCATTTATTACAATGATAGAAAGAGATAGAAGTTACATTAGTCAGGGTAGATATCAGTAAAAAAGACAATCACAAACCAGATAGGAACTGTCTGTCTTTGTCAGAACCTCACAGTAGACTCTAATTCTTCATCCAGGACTGAGTGGCAATATCAGGTTGGGTGGACATTAATGCAACTTCACATAAACTCTTTCCCTTGTACAACAAAAATCTTGTCCAAGCTTTCTGCCCACAGTGAAACTTTATACATTCATATATTTAACTATTTTCACATCTACCTCTCCATCTCCCTCTGCTACTCCCATCACACCCCCACCCCGCAAATCTCTAGCTGTTACAAATGCTGGTGGTTTGGACGTTGCACAAATCTTCAGGAATGTATTCCCCTTGGGTTTCAAAGATTGAAATGTCCTTGACTTGAGGTATGTTTGTCCTGATTGTGATTTTCATCTTGATTGGTCAAAGAACCATTTCACCTCAAGGATCTTTTGTCTGTCCAATGTCTTTCTGTGGTTGATGTTTTTCCTATGAAACCAATTGGTTGGTCCATTATTTTATCTGGGGAACCTTTAATCTCTCAAATTTCTTTCCTGTCACCTCAGAGAGTTCCCCTATAACATCATCTGTGAGAACTTGAAGCTAACAAATTCATATCATGGTAGACAGTTCCAATATTCAAACCAGGTGATTACTTTTTGACTAGGTCATGAGTCTGTGAGTGGTGATCAGCTCATTTCTTTCTTTACTCTGAATCTGCTGACATATGTGAAGTGTGAAAATCCTTTACTACAACATGATGATTAGATTGAATAAGTTCACTTGCTGCCCATGATTGTCAGATGCTGAGGTAATCCATGTTCAAATGCAACAAGATCTGAACAATTTCCAGGTTTGGGCTGACAAGTGGCAAGTAATATTTGTGTCGCACAGATGCCAGGCAATTACCATCTCCAACAACAGACAACTTAATTAATATTCCTTACTATTCATAGCATTACCATCACTGAATCCCCCACTATCAACATCCTAGGGTTACATTGATCAGGGACTGAACTGAACTAGCCACATAAATACAGTATTGTCCCCTGACATCCACAGGCTCTGTCCTCACAGTAGGAATCCAGATGGGAGTTTGCCTGTGCCTAAAATAACCCAGATCCAAGAAACTGGTGTTGAAGAATTGAACAATGTTGTGAAGAGGAGAATCCCAGTCATAAACATCTTCATCCAAATTATAACGGAAATAGTCGACGTAAATTTGTGATTTCACAATTTCACAATTAAGCCACTGATAATACATCTTACTTTGATATTTCAGTCCACAAAATGTTCAAAAGCATTTCTGAAAAAAATTCTGCATCCAGTTTTCTACGTTGCTGAAGATCCTAATATTTGGAAAAAGGGTGTCCGATAGATCAGGAATGATTGAAAGTCCCAGGCGACCCCAGCCACTGCTTGTTTCCCCACCTTGCTGCAAGTTAGCTACTGGTATCCTTGTAGAAGCTCTGCATCTGTCTCCTCATTAACTTGGAGCCTATGAAGATAGTTCCATCGGTAATTCTATTAATGTCTGGAGATGAAGTTGATGTTACCTTGGTAGGTCTACCACAAGAACTAAGAATTGTTCCTGAATCATACTCAGCCACTTTCTTTCATGCATTGTCACTGAAAATGCAGCATATTGTGATCCATATGCTTTCAAGTTTTATTATGGTTAGTCAGGCATTTGCCTATCTATCCTGTGAAGTTTATCTTCATTTATCTCAGAAATTGATGCATACTTTACATGCTTCAGACTTCTTCAAAGACAGGAAATGAACATCTTATCAGAGAACCAACAAGTGAACGAGGTGTTCTAGAAAAATAAGGAATTTGGCACTACGTTAAACTGCTGAATGGGTTAGTGCAGATACGATGGACTGAACAACCTCCTTTGACGGTGTAACACTTCGGTGATTCTGTAAATTGTTCAACATCTTTCTCTCTCAGGCCACTCTCTCCCTTCCTAAATTTTGGATACAGAGGTTTGCATTGGGAAACCTACTAATGGCTCAAATAGTGATGTTGGGAAACAAAGACTCCGCAAGGTAATAGTCACTAATGTTCCTGATAATATTAGAGCAGCACACAGCTAAAAGGACAGCACAATCAGGAATGGTTTTGAGATTATCCACTGAATCCTCTTATTAAACCTTCAAACTTATTTCAATATACAGCTCAGAACCACCTAACCCTTTATATGCCCAACACTTTAGGGTATGAAAGTTCTTCAAGGTGATCTTGGCAAATTAGTTGCACCATAAAATGACATCACTACCATTTGAACATTAGTTTGAAGCTAAATTTATTTTAGAACTGAGATATTTGAAAAGCAAACTCAGCAGTGAACTGATGAACCTATTTCAGTCAAGGTTCCACTCCTATACCAAGCCAGTGCTTCCGGTGATGGAAACAAAACACAACTATAAAGGGATAATATCCTTATGTTTTCCAATGTTAGTGAAAAAGTCAGTGCAAGTACAAATGGAAACCCACTGCTTTTTCTGGGACCACTACACAGCCAGGAAAACAAATCTCAATATTTCATAACTGGCAACACAATCAAAGATGCAGATGTACTTGGTACTTTGCTACCATCTACTGGCTTTATAAAGATTTACTAAAATACTGTAAAGTTGCCAGATCAGGCCAAATGTCTCCAGTTCTTCTGGCACACTCTTACTAGAAGTCCAGTCAGTAGTGTGGAACGTTAAATAATACAATTGCTATCAAGCTGAATTCCATGATTACACACTGAACAGGGAACTCTGAGGAAACGTGTTTCATTGCACATGTGCCTACGTGCAACAGTGCTGTTTTATAATAATAGTCATACTGACCCCTGACAGACCGATTTTCCTTCTCCAAGGTTTGAATTCTCTCCTTTGCTTCCATCACACTGATTGCACCATCTTGCTTGACTTGAGCGAGCTGAATCTGCAGCTTCTTTACAATTTTTTTGTGCTTTTGTTTCTTGATTAAAATTAAAAATCAAAGTCAAATAATAAGGTAAATAAACAGTGTAATACTTAGTCAACAATTCACACTTACTACAATTATATACTTGAAGTGACAGGGGTTATGCAAGCAAATACATCAACAATTTTGTACACAATAGGTCCCACAAGCAACACATGGAATGATTAATTAATCTGGTTTTATGGTTCAGGTTGAGAGTATTCATAAAGATGCTAGAAGAACTTGCTGGAAATCTTTCGAGAGTGCCATAAATGTTTTAATGCTCAACAGAGTTTCCAGACAGGATTAACATTTGGCATCTTCAGCAATGTGGCCCACTCTCAGTACCACTTGACATTAATATCCTGAGGATAATTTTAACATTATCTGAACAATCAGACCAGATTCTCTACAGTATGGAAACAGGCCCTTCAGCCCAACGAGTCCACACCGACCCTCCGAAGAGTAACCCACCCAGACCCATTTCCCTACCCTATATTTACCTGACTAATATACCTAACACTACAGGCAATTTCCCATGGCCAATTCGCCTGACATGCACATCTTTGGACTGTGGGAGGAAACCGGAGCACCCGGAGGAAACCCATGCAGACATAGGGAGAATGTGCAAACTCCACACAGTCGCTCGAGATGGGAATCAAACCCAGGTCACCGGTGATGTGAGGCAGCATGGCTAACCACTGAGCCACCGTGCTGCCCCAGATCACTGGGTCAAAATCCTGGAATTCCCTCCCGAAGGGTTTTGTGGAGCAACCTACAGCACATGGATTGCAGCAGTTCAGGAAGGCAGCTCACCCCCACCTTCTCAAGGGGCAACTAGGGAAGGGCAGTAGAAATGCTGGCCCAGCCAGTGATGCCCATGTCCCACAAGTGAATAAAAAGGTCAGATACTTCAGTGCTAATTTGAGTCAGCACCCAACCATATTTTCTGTTGAAAGCAATGAACAGTAAGATTGTGCAGTGTCTAAAATAGGTGACACCTGAACATGTCAGTTTCCAAGTGGCTGATTGGAACAAGCCCAATGAAGTGTGTCCTGAGTCACCCTACTGTGATATGACCAACTCAGCTGGAAAGCCGGTAAGTACATTTTATTCTTATTCTCCTTAAAGTTTTCAATGTATTCAAATATTGGAAAGAATGTTAAGCCATTTAAATCTGAGGAGCACAAAGGAAATTCATTATTCAAAGCTTAACACTGTCATGCCAAAGAAAAAGAGAAACATTGTGAAGTAACTTCCCAACATGGAAAACCAATATGGGATCCAAATTTGTTATTGCCTTAAACCAGCAATAATACCAGCAGAATGCAGCAATGATGCTCTAAAACAGTGATGTCTAAGCTGAATTGCTTCTGCTCAATTCTCAGTGCCATCCCAACTGCTGAATGGTAGCTGGTAGACATGTGTCAGGACCTCATCAAGTCATATTGTGTTTACAGATACAAGTCATAAGGTCCAACTGATGTCGGCCATTGTTTCTGCTCCACATGAGCCTTCCCTCATCGTTCATCATTTCATCCCAATAACATTTCCTCCTGTTCCTTTATCTTTCTCATATACTGACCTAACCTTCCCTTACATGCATTGATGCTGTTCACCTCAAATATTCCTGGAGATTGCAAGCTCCCCATTCTCTGGATGAGAAACTTCGTCCAAAATTTCCTTTTAATAATCGCTTGCATTTATGACTTCTAGTTTTGGATTCTTCTATCATGTGGAGGCATTTATTTCACTTCAACTCTATCAAACCATTTATTATACAATCATATCGGCCTGTTCTTTTCGAGAGAAATTAGACTTTACTGATAGCTATAACTTCTCACTTCTGGAATCACCCCGATAAATCTTTGCTGCATCTTCTTCCACTGTTTAATGTCCTTTTTGGAATCTAACAACCAGAAACATGCAAGAACCAACTGTAACCTAACTCAGCAGTGTGTTCATTTTTCAAGGCATGGCACATAAAAGTGGCTCAGTGGTTAGCACTGCTGCCTCATAGCGCCAGGGGCCTGGGTTCCATTCTAGCCACAGGCGACTGTCTGTGTGCAGTTTGCACATTTTTCCTGTGTCTGGGTTTCCTCCGGGTGCTCCGGTTTCCTCCCACAATCAAAAGATGTGCACATCAGGTGAATTGGCCGTGCTAAATTGCCCATAGTGTTCAGGGATGTGCAGGTTAGGTGGATTAGTCATGTGTAAATGTAGAGTAATGGGGTAGGGGAATGGGTCTGGCTGGATACTCTTTTGAGGTTCGGTGTGGATATGTTGGGCCGAATGGCCTGTTTCCACACTATAGGGATTCTATAAAGTAGTGGAAGGTTTCTTAGCAATAAAGTGGGATTGTGTCATCATAGTGCGACCAGAGCATAGGGGCTGCTCTCTTATTACAAAGAAGTGACTGGTGGTGATTTAATCTGAGGGCCACCAGAGGGTCAGGCAAGGGGAGTGGTTGAGAAGGAGAGCCCTTCATGGTAACGTCAAACTAGTGATGGGAATTGAACCTACACTACTGGCATCACACTGCTCTGCAAACCAACGATCCAGCCAACTGAGCTAAACCGATTCCCCCCTTTAGATTGACAATCCTGTATTTCTTGATTGACCTCAAAGACAATACTTGCTGAACTGATTCAGTAGGTCACTGGGATGATCCCAGGCATGGAGGGACTGTCTCATGAACAAAGGTTAAACAGGTTGGGACAGGAGGTAAAATGCTGAAAATGTGTTGCTGGAAAAGCGCAGCAGGTCAGGCAGCATCCAAGGAGCAGGAGAATCAACGTTTCAGGCATGAGCCCCGTCGATTCTCCTGCTCCTTGGATGCTGCATGACCTGCTGCGCTTTTCCAGCAACACATTTTCAGCTCTGATCTCCAGCATCTCCGCACTTTCTCCCCACAGGAGGTAAAAACAATGACTGCAGATGCTGGAAACCAGATTCTGGATTAGTGGTACTGGAAGAGCACAGCAGTTCAGGAAGCATCCGAGGAGCAGTAAAATCGACATTTCGGGCAAAAGCCCTTCATCAGGAATAAAGGCAGAGAGCCAGGAGGCAGCTCCTATAGAAGAACTAAAACAAGAGACAAAAAGGGAGGAATAACCCACAGGGAAGAGTGTGACTTCATTCACAACTTAATATCTTCAAGACAGATTGCTGTCTTTTAACACACTTCAAACATCATAATTTCTACAGTAACATAACATTAGTGGCAGACAGCAGATTCAAATGTTTTTTAATAGAGACAGTAATTTTAACCTCATGATTTGGATATAATTAACTGCAAGGATTAATACAATGGAATATATCATTATATACAATGGAATATATTATTATATACAATGGAATATATTATTTTGTATTGAAATACATTTATTTGGTTTGTAAACCTGCCCAATCAAGTTAAACGTTAAATTATTTAAAGTGACTGTAATGGTAAGATACTTACTGATTGTATTAATTGTTCTTTCATACATTTATTCTCTGCCTCTAACCTCTGGATATACTATAAAAGGAGAAAAGAAAATCAGTTTTACACAAGGTAGCACCCCTCCAAGAAATACAGCCTGAAA
This sequence comes from Chiloscyllium plagiosum, assembly GCF_004010195.1. Taxonomy (NCBI): domain Eukaryota; kingdom Metazoa; phylum Chordata; class Chondrichthyes; order Orectolobiformes; family Hemiscylliidae; genus Chiloscyllium; species Chiloscyllium plagiosum. The sequence continues at coordinate 130,059,758 of NC_057711.1, forward strand.
CTTGCAGCATGCAATATTATCTTTGCCACATATTTGTATCTACTTGCTCAGTCCAATGTTTTAGCAAGGCATGACGTGGAGTTGCTGGTGTTGGACTGGGGTGGTGAAAGTTAGAACGCACAGGACACCAGATTATAGTCCATCAGACTTATTTGAAATCACAAGTTTTTGGAGCACTGCTCCTTCGTCAGGTGAAGTGACTTCTGATTTCTGTGACTTCTGACTTCATGGAGGCAGTAACAGGTTTACTTTAGAAAGCTTGACACCACTTTTAAAACAGCAACCAGAGAAATCTGTTGTGAATGATATCTGTTACTAACATCACATATTTTCCATGCTCATTTGTCTGGTGGACGTTCTGATTATTTCTGTACTTTAAATACTATATTAGCCTTTTTGTATGCTACATTTTTTTATACTGGAGGAGGGATTACTGAACTGCTGCAATAAACAGCAAGTACCCCCCATACACTGTAGCTCACAAACATGATAACAAACTGAGATGGTGTGCCTGCATTGTAAACTTCCAAAGCAGCAGGTAGATCATGATGGATTATGCTTGTGTTGATTACGATAAGACATTGGTCAGCAGATAGTGTATTATTCCTGAAAGGTTGATTTTCCTGCTCCTCGGATGCTGCCTGACCTGCTCTGTTTTTCCAGCACCACACTCTTGACACTGTATCGTGCTTGGGTATCCATCAATTTCTCTTGTGGCTGTGTAGGTGTGTGGCCATCCAGCAACATACCATGCAAGGAGCATACCAGATGTACAGAAGTAATGTTCTGTTTAAGATGTGCTTGTACATAGCCACACATCAATCCTAAAGGGACCACAAAGTGCAACCAATTGTTAAACATAGCAAACACAAATTAGAAGGAACATTGGTCCATTGTGCAGATGGAGTTGGTCGTTGCTTCCATGATTGTCCATGCTTCCAAGATCTACACAGAATCTTGTGCCATGTCAGTGCTGAATTCTGCCATGTTTCTTAACAGCAACAGCAGGTTTTCTACAGATTCACCAATGCACCAGGCATTTCTTTCACATGTAACATTCAGTTTCTCCTGCTGGCATCCTCAATGAAGTGCTCCTTTTGATTTTTTGCTGCAGAACTCATCTGCAATTTTTGCCATTTGATGAACTAGCACTTGTACTATCCTTCTCCCCTGTGCCTGGCATCACATTTTGTACAGATTCCACCCAGAAGCTATTCCCTAAATTATGTGCAGTTTCATTTTCTGAGCAGATGCCTGATGGTACTTCTTCTTCGTTACTGTTGTCATGCTGTTACTCCATAGCCTGGCAAGTTAGTATCTGAAAGAAGAAAGCAGAAAGGTGACGTTCTGATGTGAATAGGGAGTAACTAACAGATTGACACTGACACCTCTGATAGCATATAAATCCAAAAATGGTCTGGGATGAGGGGGTGACAGAATGTGAGGAGGAGAATTCAATATGATCAAACTGTCACCTTTCATAGGTTCCACTCTTTTATTGGTGACGTAGCCTCAGCAATAGCCAGAGAGTTTATGAACTGCTATCTCCGCTGAGCTCCTACTGTGTACACTAATGAGCATACCTTGCTGTACCTGAGAGAATGAAATGCATCAGTGACAGTCACACAATCAGTTTGGATGTTATGGCTGCCTGGGTTGAAAAATCAGGTAAAAATTGGCAGGATGTACAAATTATGAGACATGGGTTTTACAATACCAGCAATATTAAGTGTTTGAGGGTGTGACAGAACATTTGACTGTTTGGTATGATTTGGTTTGGTTTGGTTTATTGTTATCACATGTACCTAAGTACAGTGAAAAGTTCTGTTCTGTGAGGGGTACAGACAGATCATAGCAAACAAGAGCATACAGATCATAGGGTGTTTTGACAGAGTAAGACACGCAAGGTTACAGCTACACAGGAGAGGCACATAGCAAGACCAACATTATTTGAAGTTAGAGAGATCCATTCTGCAGTTTAATAAAAGCAGGGAAGAAGCCGTTCCTGAACCCATTGGTACATGTGTTTAAGCTTCTGTATCTTCTGCCTGATGGAAGAGCTTGGAAGAAAGTATAACTGGGCTGGGGATTGATAGAGAGTGTAGGTAAGTCACTAATAGGGATGTGATGAGTTGAGATGTGCTCTGATGCGGTTTCTGGAACCTGCCATTTGAAGATACTGTCATCAACATTGACCACTTGTGTTGTGCCAATGAATTTCCTGCAACAATGCTTCCATGTTCTTAAATCTTGACTCCTGGCATTGACCCTTATGGTTAATTGCTCCCAGTACTTTTGAACAAGAACCTAGCAGACCTTCTAGTCCACTGTAGCTACACGACATCTCTTTGACCTTCCAACTCCTCCAGGAAGGGTCATTTGCAACATCTGAAAACAGCGCTGTCCCTCAATCAGCATGACACAGCTCCTGACTGCCAGCACCTGCTCCAAGTACAATGCAGCCATTCCTCACCACAGGTGCAGACTGTGGTGGTGCTAACTAATCATGGTATTGGACCCCTGTTGGAAAATCCACCCAGTCAACAGTTAGAACCGGGTTGATCACTGGGATCATTTCAAACAGCAAGCAGCACAAAGTTGGCATGCAACCTGCATTACATTACAACATCATAAACGCAGTGTCTGTAGGGATTATCAAATTTATCACTGGAGTCTCTTGTATATGGGTCAATTCCTTTTATTTTGAATAGCTTTCTGGGCTCTGCCATGGGATGTAGACAGCTGATCTTTAGAAATAATATTTCTGTAAGAATGGGAAATTACAGGCCAATTGACTAAATGAATTCCAGACAAGCTAATGGAAGAGGTAAAAATCATCCGCCGACATTTCCGCCACCTCCAAACAGACCCCACCACCAGGAATATATTTCCCTCCCCATCCCTTTCCGCCTTTTGCAAAGACCATTCACTCCGTGACTACCTGGTCAGGTCCACGTCCCCCAACAACCCACCCTCCCATCCTGGCACTTTCCTCTGCCACCGCAGGAACTGTAAAACCTGTGCCCATACCTCCTCCCTCACCTCTATCCAAGACCCTAAAGGAGCCTTCCACATCCATCAAAGTTTTACCTGCACATCCACTAATATCATTTATTATATCCGTTTCTCCCGATGCAATCTCCTCTACATTGGGGAGACTGGGCGCCTCCTAACAGAGCGCTTTAGGGAACATCTCCGGGACACCCGCACCAATCAACCACACCGACCCGTAGCCCAACATTTCAACTCCCCCTCCCACTCTGCCGAGGAAATGGAGGTCCTGGGCCTCCTTCACCGCCGCTCCCTCACCACCAGACGCCTGGAGGAAGAACGCCTCATCTTCCGCCTCGGAACACTTCTCTAGCTTATCTCTCTACGCTTCAGGCTCACTGCCTTTATTCCTGATGAAGGGCTTTTGCCCGAAACGTCGATTTCAAAGCTCCTTGGATGCTGCCTGAACTGCTGTGCTCTTCCAGCACCACTAATCCAGAAGCTAATGGAAGAGATGATTACACATCGAGAACATACTTCTAGCTCCCCCATCTGGTGAATGAGACATCTGGCAATGCCTACCTCCCTGGAAGGTGGGGTCTACAAGAGCATTCCTGGTTTCTAACCAAGGCAAACATTTAAATTGTTTGTTGTGCTCTAATAGGTGATCCCTTTAATATTTAGTTTTTTTTAATCAATGTAAGCTTACAGAATTATGAAATCGTACAGTACAGATTCTTCATATCATTGAGTCTGTACCATCAAACATATTGTTATCTACACTCAGTGATTGCAAAGCCATTGAATGTCAAGGGACAGTGGTTAGATTCTCTTTCTGGACAGGCCCATTGCTGGCATTTGTGTGGCATGGATGTTCCTTTACACTTGACAACCCAAGTCTGAATATTGTCCAGCACTTTCTGCATTTGAACTTGAACTGCTTCACTACCTGAGGGGTTGTGATTGATGCATCAGCGAACATCCCCACTTTTGACCTTATGATGGAGGGAGGGTCATTGATGAAGCAGCTGAACATGTCTGAGCCGAGGACCCTACCCTGAGGAACACCTGCAGCGATGTCCTGGAGCTGAGGTGACTGACCTCCAACAACCACAGCCATTTTTCTATATGCCAAGTATGACTCTAACCAGTGGAGAGTTTGCCCCTGATACCCATCTATTCCAGTTTTGCCAGGACTCTTTGATGCCACACTCAGTCAAATGCAGCCTTGATATCAAAGGCTATCACTCTCACCTCCCCTCTGGAATTCAACATGTTTGTCCATGTTTGAACCAAGGTTGTAATGAGGTCAGGAACTGAGTGGCCATAGGAAAACCCAAACTGGGTGTTACTGAACAGGTTATTGCTGAGCAGGTGCTGCTTGATAGCACTGTTGATGATCCCTTCCATCATTTTACTGATGATTGAGAGTAGACTGATGGGGCAGTAATTGGCCAGGTTGGATTTGTCCTATTTTTGTTTATAGGATATACCTGGGCAATCATCCACATTGTCAAGTAAATGCCAGTGTTGTATCTGTACTGGAAGAGCTTGGCTAGGGGAGCGGCAATTTCTGGAGCACACGTCTTTAGTACTGTTGCTGGAATTTTCTCAGGGCCCATAGCTTTGGGAATATCCAGTGCCTCCAACCGTTTCTTGTTATCTCGTGCAGTAACTCGAATTAGTTGGAGACTGGTATCTGCAATGCTGGGGACCACTGGAGGACACTGAGATGGATCTTCCACTCAGCACTTCTGCCTGAAGATAGTTGTAAAGGTTTCAACCTTATCTTTTGAACTGATGTGCTGGGCTCTTCCATCATTGAGGATGAGGATAACTGTGGAGCCTGCTAACCCCTATTAGTTATTTTAATTGTCCACCACTATGCACGACTGGATATAACAGGACTTCAGAGCTGAGATCTGATCCGTTAGCTCTGCTGTCACTTGATGCTTATGCTGTTTGGTACACAAGTAGTCCTGTTTGGTAGCTTCACCAGGTTGACACCTCATCTTTAGATATACCGGGTGCTGCTCCTGGCATGCCCTCCTGCACTCTCCATTGAACCAGGTTGATCCTCTGGCTTGATGCTAATGGTACAGTTGGGGATATGGCAGGCCATGAGATTGTGTTGAACTACTGAAAACAACACTGTGGGTCGGACAGCATCCATAGAGAGAGAGAGAGCAAGCTAATGTTTTGAGCCTAGATGAGTCTTCATCAGAGCTGATGTGAAGTGTGGAGAGTCAGCATTTATGCTGTAGTGAGGGGGAAGTTGCTTGGGGAGAGAGGCCGCCGACAGTGTAGATTAGATGGTCGGAATGTTAGATTGGCAGAACAATGGTGTGTGTAACTGCCAGACTGGGGAAGGAGAGACAGTCCCACTGGGGTGGGGGGAGGGGAGAGAGGACACGGTGACAAGAATACAACAAGTAAAGCTGAAAGAGGGGGAAGGAATGGGACTTGGTTCACAATCTGAAGGTAATGAACTCAATATTAAGTCCAGAAGGCGATAAAGTGCCCAGTCTGAAGATGAGATGTTCCTTCAGTTTGTGCTGTGATTCATGTAGCTATTTAAAGGCCTTTTTACTGTTGTAATTGTACCTGCATTTACTATTTCTTCTGGCAGTTCATTCTATCCTTGAACCAAAAACGTGAATTTGTTCATTTTGACAGGAGAAATCAAAAAGCAGCACATCGTTTGAATGGAGAGAGATTGTAAAACGTTACGGCTCAGAAGGTTCAGTATATCCTCGTACACAAATCACAAGGTTGCAGGTACAGCAAGTAATTAGAAAGGCAAACATTTCCTACCAGGGCAAATTAAATATAAATGCAGGGACGCATTGCTACAGAAATACAGGACCTTAGTTAGACAATAGTACTGTGTTCATTTCAGGGACAGTTCACAGAATCCTTACACAATGGGAGCAGGCCATCAGACCATTGAGTCTACCCCAGCCCTTGAAAGAGCATCCCACCCATACCCACCCCATCCCTCTAACCCTATTTCCGCCTAGCCTGCACATTATAAGCAATTTAGGATGGCTAATCACCTGACCTGCACATCTTTGGACTGTGGGAAGAAACCAGAGCACCCGGAGAAAACTTACACAGACACAGGGAGAATGTGCAAACTCCACACAGACAGTCACCCGAGGGTTGAATTGAACCGGGATCCCTGATGCTGTCAGGCAAAAGTGCTAACCGCTGAGCCATTCCTAAACACTGGACTGACGTCCAGGGAGGAGGAATGATCAAGTATGTTTGGCTTATGCTCATTAGATTCTGAAGAATTAGATGTGACTTTATTGAAACAGATGTGATTTTGAGGCGCCTAACAGGATGGAGGCAAAGTGGATTTTTAAACTTGTAGGGAGACTGGAACTCGAAGACAAAATATAAACAGCATTGATTTCCTGCTTGAGACTGAGATTAGGAGAATGCTTTTTTCTCTTTGAGAGTTGACTGTCCATGGAATTCTCACACCCAGACAACAGTAGGAGCTGGGACACTGAATGTGTATGAAAGGCTGAGATAGAATGATTCATGATCAGTTGGGGAATCGAGGGCTCTGGGGATAGGGCGGGAAAGTTGGCATGAGGAACATCGGATCAGCCATGATCCTATTGAATGGTGGAGCAGGCTCAAGGGCACGAATGGCCTATTCCTGTCTTATGGAGACAGCTAATGTATATTTGATTCAAATACAAGTTCTTGCAGGATGTGAGGTATGTGTAAAGGAGCTTACAATATAGTTGCCCTGTACTGAAGCACAGTGAGTATTCATTCCACTTTCCTCTCTTTAAAAACATTATACCACGGGGATCTAAGATGGCGGCGATCTGAGAAGATCCCACTGTAGAGCTTCGCATCGCAACAGGAGCAGGACGGTCCTTTAACCCACCCAACCCAGGTCATCAGGATTTCTTGGGGCGTTGGAAAGTACCTGTATTTTCAGCTGTCCAGAAATGCCTAAAAAGGGAGGAGGAGCATCTGAGACCGGGCCTGCAGCTCAGCCTGCAGCAGCCTCGGAGCCGATTACTCTCCAGGACCTGGTGAACCAGCTCTCGAAATCTCGCGAGATGTTGGGGAAACAGATTGAAGAGAAGCTGGCTCCAGTCTCTCTCATGCTGCAGAAGCATGAGCAGCAGCTGGGAGACCTGGAGAAGGGGACGGATGAGGTGGAGCACAGGGTCACGGTGGTGGAAGCTGATGCCAGTTCATCCAAGGATGAGATCCAAGCCCTGAAGACGCAGGTTCGGAATTTGCGTGACCAAGTGGATGATCTTGAAAACAAGGTCAGGAGAAAAAACATTTAGATCATCGGTCTGCCTGAGGGTAAGGAAGGTGAGCGGCCTGCGGAATTTGTTAAAGATTGGCTTCCAAAATTCCTTGACTTGAAGACTAGCATGAGAGGATTGAAGATAGAGAGGGCTCACTGGGTCGCAGCACAGAGGTCAGGTCTGGGTCAACGCCCTCATCCTTTCCTGGTGCGGTTCCATCATTACCAGGATAAGGAGAGAGTCATTACAGATTAGATTACAGATTAGATTAGATTACATTACAGTGTGGAAACAGGCCCTTCGGCCCAACAAGTCCACACCGACCCATCGAAGCGAAACCCACCCATACTCCTACATTTACCCCTTACCTAACACTACGGGCAATTTAGCATGGCCAATTCACCTGACCCTGCACATCTTTGGACTGTGGGAGGAAACCGGAGCACCCGGAGGAAACCCACGCAGACACGGGGAGAACGTGCAAACTCCACACAGTCAGTCGCCTGAGGCGGGAATTGAACCCGGGTCTCTAGCGCTGTGAGGCAGCAGTGCTAACCACTGTGCCACCGTGCCACCCATAATGGAGGCTTCCAGACTCCAGGGGAAGGATTCAAAGGCCCTAATTTACGAGGGGTCTAAGATCATGTTTTTTCAGGACTTTTCAGCAGGCGGTGATCCAGAAACAAAAATCGTATGATGGTGTCAAGAGAAGACTGAAGGAGCTTGGTAGTCAGTACTCCCTGAGATATCCGGCAGTGCTTCAGATCACCTTTTCAAGATCATCCATGCATCTCTTTGACACATCGGAGAAGGCAAGAGACTTTGTGGACAAACTAACCTAATTTAAACAATTGTAGTTTGTATAAATATTGTTGCTTGGGTATGTGTCTATCTTTTCTGTAAAAGAAATGAAGGAAATCAGGTTGGAGCTTTGTTTTCCCCCTTTTTTTCCTCTATTGATAATAATTTGGTTCAAACTATGTCTGGCGGTGGTTAAGATGTACATTTTAAATTTCTAAGTTAGGATATACCAAAGGATGGGTGGGGAATTTATTCCCTTTTTTTATGAAATAATTTTTTTTATTCATATTGATATTCTATGGGGTGTTTATTCTTTTTAGCTTGTGCTTGTGATGCGGCTCTAGCTGGGAGAAGTGAAGGTGGTTGAGATGGTTAGATGCCTATTTATGGACAGTTCGGGACGTAGTGGCCCCCCTCCGGGCAGGGGGCGAGTTCCCCTACTCAGCGCTATTGGCGCTTTATATGTTGGTTTGTTTTCTGGTTTTTGTTTTTTATTTTTAATAATTTTGTATGTTTGTTAAATGTAGTGGTTTTAGTTTATGTGGTTTTTATATTTGGTGGACCATGCGACACTAAGGCTCAGCAATTTGTGGTTGGGGTTCCTCCTCTCTGGAATTTAAATGTAATTGCAGAAGATTATGGCTAATGATTTGATTAAATGGTGTACCTGGAATATCAAGGGAAGTCACTCACCAATTAAGAGGAAGAAGGTACTCTTGAGTCTTAGAAAGGAGAAGGTGGATATTGCTTTGTTACAGGAGACACATTTGGATGACAAGGAGCATCTGAAATTACAGCAGAATGGCTTTGACCGAGTTTATTTTTCATAATTTAATACCAGAAGTAGGAGAGTGGCTATATTGGTAAGGAAAACCTCTCATTGAAATTGTTGGAATGTGTTAAAGGCACATATGGGAGGTTTGTAATTCTTAAAGCCTTGATAAATGGGGAAGAATATGGCATTTTAAATGTTTATTGCCCCCCAGCTCATCCTCTTAAATTCTTGGTAGATTCTTTTTCTAAACTGATAAGTCTCAAGTCTCGGCACATCATTATAGGGGGAGATTTTAACTGCCTCATGGACCCCACAGTAGACAGATTGCCTAAAGGTCCCTCGATACCCTTTGCACAAACTAAACAGTTATTGGGTTTGTGTGGGGAATTAGGGTTCGTGGACGTCTGGAGGTGTCTCCACCCTACAGGTAGGGATTTCATATTTTTCTCCAATCCGCATAGATGTCAGATAGATTGATTTTTTTCTGACCCCTGCGGTAACCCTGGATCTGGTGGTATCCTGTATGATTGGTAATATTGCCATCTCTGATCATGGTCCAGTGTACCTCATGGTTAAAATTAAGGATGTTACAGTGGATTCAAGGTACTGGTGAATGGACCCCTTTATTCTCATGGACAGCAAGTTTTTGGAGTATTTCTCCAGGGAATTTCGGGCATCCCTAGACATCAATATAGGCTCGGTTAATAGCTCATCTATTCTCTGGGAAACTGCCAAAGTTTATGCCAGAGGGTTAGTTATTTCATATTCCACCAGTAGGAAGCGGCAGAAGGGTGAGCAGCAACGTCTCCTTGAAGCACGGTTGAAGGCAGCCGAGAAGCCTATTTTGACAGACCCTCGTTGGTCAAACTACAGAGGATTACGGCACAGCGGTCTGCACTAAATTCCATGCTCACGCAGACGGCAAAGAAGGAGCTGGCTTTCGCAAAGCAAAGTCTATACGAGCATGGTGACAAGCCAGGCAAATACTTAGCATACCTTGCCAGAAAGAGAAGTGCCCCACAAACCATTACAGTGATTAGGGAAGGGTCTGGGAACCTAACATGTGATTCTAAAATGATTAATGTGGCGTTCCAGAGATTCTACTCTAAGCTATATCAGTCTGAGAATTGTGAGGAGAGGCAGGCCAAAATGGAATCCTTTTTTAGAGATCTGAAGCTCCCGGGTGTGACTCCCGAACAACAGTCCTTTCTCAATGCCCCATTATCAGAGCAAGAAGTGCAGGAAGCTGTGAGGCAGCTTCAGAGTGGAAAGGCGCCCGGTCCTGATGGACTTCCCAGTGAATTCCATAAGGAATTTATAAATATACTGTCAGGCCCGATGTTGAATATGTTTAATGATTCATACAGTAATGTTTGTCTCCCACCATCTCTGAGAGAGGCCAATATTTCACTTATCCTTAAAAAAAGGAAGGATCCGGAAGACTGTGCTTCCATACTATTTTTGTACTGTTTTGAATTGCATTGTTTTGTATTTGTTGTAATATTTAAAAATCTATTTTTTCTTAATAAAAATATATTATGAAAAAAATTACACCACAAGTTGCTGATTGATTATTTTTAAAAATGCAGTTAGATGTTTCTGTAAACATAGTTTCCAAATTTTTCAAGATGAAATACATCTTAAAAATACTAAGAAAGCAGTTTTCCACATCATGAAGGCTTACCTGTGTCTTCACCATTTCCTTTCTTCAAACTGACGTGAATGTAAAAGTCAGTATGTTAACTCCATCCCTTTCTTGGCATGAGCATCGCCTCATATCAGAAATCAATTTCTTCAAACCTTCAATTCTTAAATCAGAGGTTTAAAAAGGACAAAGGGTCTTGATATTGAGGTCTGCACTCACCCCTCCAAAAAAATACTATGTAACCGTAAGTAATTTCTACAACACTTGTGTGAAATAGTGGGCTGTTCTTACTCACAACTGAACAGATGTGCTGTATTTGTTTCTGAATTGGTACAATACAAATATTGTTCAATACAAGCTAAAACTATAATTGGCATGTCTCACAGGGTAAATTAATGCTAGCAGTAATTTATGGTTTACTTCAACACATGTATTCAGCTGATGGTTGGTTTCCAGTACTTTCAAGATGAGTGGAAAATAAATGGAATTTTAAACAATACTTGGCAATTAAACAGAGCAACACAATTCCAGCTCTCACTGAGCAGACAAGGTCACTGATTGAATCGGACCTGAAACGTTAGCTTGATCTCTCTCTCTCCATGGATGTTGCTTGACCTGCTGTGATCTCCAGTATTTGTTGTTTTCAGTACAAGGTCACTGACTTTGCAGCTAACATTCTAGACTCAACTACTGATGAGTGCTAGTTTTCAGGTACATGAGCTTGGATTACACACTGACTTGGTAGAATGCTTTACAGAATTTCATGTGTTCAATGCATTGTTAATGCTCAATTATACAGTTGTGTACATTTTGTTCACTGTAACATAGTTAAAAATTAATTTTGTAGTGGAGTGAAATAAAATGTAAAATGGACAAAGCCAACTGAGCAGCCTTTCAAAAGGGAGCAAAGCCAATTCTTCAATGACTTCATCTTGCAAACACTTGCAGAGACTAGCCCAAACTTCATGTTATTAATGTATAAGATGCCAATAAATTCCATAATGCCAAAAGGCTTTCTCTGTGCACTATGTATAATAAAATCATAAATAGGTTTATTTTCAAGATTCTGAAAGTAATCTTCACCCAATAACTTAATTTCATACTCAATACTTGTTTTAATTTAACCATTTACATTTATACATTGCAATAAAAGTTTTCATTTGTTATAAAGTTTATATTTTCATCTTGCAAACTAAAATGCATGCTTTGTCACATTTGGAAAGGTCACTGTGAGATGTGAATTAAGAACATTTGAGGCAATGTTCCAGTGAACCAATTTAGTGGATCAGAGAATGGGAGGATATGGGTTTGAGGATTTCAACATTGCAAGATTCCATTATTAACTGAGGTAAGACCATAAGAAACAGGAACAGGAGGAGGCCATTCAGTCCCTCGAACCTACTCCATCATTCAATAGGATCATGGCTGATCCAACATTCCTTACATCCACTTTTCCCGTAACTCTTGATGACGGATAGATTTTTTTGAGAGGATAAATTTTCTGATCATGAATGGGGAACGTGAACATGATCAGTTCCATGCCCTCAATAGAAATTATATTTATGAGGATGAGCCTTTGATTGATGTAGAAATGGAGTTACAATTAGCAGCTGCAGAGCAAGGATAGAGATAGAATATTTAGAGTGTAATCCTAATAACAACAAATATGTAAAGGCCCATCAGATAGACTTCTAACCACAGTACTGTTGGATACTTGTCAGTGCGGGGACATATAACTGCTAATGTCAAAGCGATAATGATGGCCAGAAGGACAGCAATGCCTTACCTGGCTCTACCTCCTTCTTGAAGGAGAAAGGGGAACTGTGCAGAAGAGGGCCCAAGTGGAGAAGGTTATAATTCCTATTAGTCAATTAAGCAATGGAAATAGCCAGGAACACTCACTGGGAGGAAGTCAGCCTGGTGAACTGGACAGTCAGGATGCAGGTGGTGATCAGAGCACTGCCCGTAATGAGTGGGAGCAGGCATCCACCTTGTCTCACTGAATGCCAAGCCAAGCATTGGTTTTCCATTGGGTAGCCTCAGCAATGTGTAGATTTCTGCTCTCCAAGTCGAGTTGTCATGATCTCTTCATAAATTTCTGGGAGGTGCATCCATCCATGTGTAGAGACCCTCATTGTCCCAAGACAGCAAGGAACAGAAAAAGCACTACCACACCTCACAAGTGCACCATTGAACATTCCATATATTCCAGATGAGACTTTGATTGATGTAGAAATTGATTTACAATTAGCAGCTGCAAAGCAAGGATAGAGATAGAATATTTAGCGTGTAATCCTAATAGATGGGGTGCCCCTGGGTGATAAACATATCATCAGGGCAAAGGAGCAGCTGACAAAGTAGGAGATTAGGAGAAAGTGAGGACAGCAGATGTTGGAGATCAGATTCAAGAATGTGGTGCTGGTAAAGCACAGCAGGTCAGGCAGCATCCAAGAAGCAGGAGAGTTGATGTTGCGGGTATAATCCCTTCATCAGAAGTAGGAGGCATACCCTGCCCAGGTGCAGGAACTAATGGGGTCAATACAAATGAGGGTCTACCTGGAACAGAAGCAGACAATGTGTTCCGTCATATCCGAAATCTCTAAGGCAGTACAGGCTTATGAGAACATTAGAACATTACAGCGCAGTACAGGCCCTTCGGCCCTCGATGTAAATGAGCGAGAATGAGGGAGTCTGTCCAGCTCTTGTTCACCCCTGTGACTGACAGATGCAAGAACTTGGGCTCTTCTATGGCTCATAGCAGGTTATACAGTCATACTGAAACCATACTCAAGGTGTGCTGGACCAGTCAGTGGCTCTGGTGGTACAGAGAGTTTTGAAGAAAGTCCCAGATCCTCTATTGGTGCTCCCCTCTAGATATTCTGAAAAGGGTTAAGTGTGTAACTCATGTGACTCATGACCTCTCCAGATCTCCCTCCGTCAGGCTCTTAATGAGCTCTCCGAGCATCAATCTGGAGGATGTTGTGGGATCTGAATCCCACCTGAATGAAAATAGCCAGTGATGGGGAATGAAATTGAGAAACCAGTGTGCCGACCAGAGCTGGTACTTTTCAGACCCATCCACTGCTGGCAGCATCTGAAACCTTGACCCACCAAGGGCCAGTCTGTCCTGGGCCTTCTCACAAATATCCTCATCTACTTCCTCCTACCACATCGCTACACAGCAGCATTTGTTGATTAGATTCCCTACAGTATGGAAAGAGGCCATTCAGCCCAACAAGTCCACAGCGACCCTCTGAAGAGTAACCCACCCAGACGCATTCCCCAACATTTACTCCTGACTAATGCACCTAACACTATGGGCAATTTAGCATGGCTAGTTCATCTGGCCTGCAGCAGAAAATCAGAGCACCCGGAGGAAACCCACGCAGACACGGGGAGAATGTGCAAACTCCAGACAGACAGTCACCTGAGGCAAAAATTGAATCCGGGTCCCTGGCGCTGTGAGGCAATGTACATTTGTAGATGTACATCCCAAAGATGCCCTCTTTTATAGAAGGAGAATCTGATTTCTAGTTTTTTTTCAGTTTGCAGAAAACGAAAGGAGTTAAATTTGAATGATTTCCGAGCGGGTATATGTGTGAATTCTCTGTATTACAGATTGATCCAACCCATATTTCACTGACCATTCTTGCAGGATTGCTCAGAATTTTATTTTTGAAATTGATGGCCAAATCTTTATTGTAAAATGCATCTTTAAAAGATTAGTAAATTTCATCAAGAGGAATGCTTTTCATACCTTCTCTTTGACACAAATCGTTTCCTCATAAAAGCTTGCAGACTTTATCTTGTTTCTCATGACCTCTAGTCGCTCTTCCAGCCACATGACCTGCTCACTGAGCTGCAGTCTGCATTCTTCCACTTCAACCAGCTGCAATATAAACAGCAAATAAACACAAGCGTTAGATTATCTTTCTGGTCGAAGAACTCCATGTTCTAGAATTATCTGATTTCATTTGCATTAATAAGGATTCCAGTCAAAGATTGTCACAGCCTATCTGTGGCCGTTTATGTGGAATGAGTTAAGACGCGATGTCTGCCGTATATGGCTTTGCCATAATGTAGGTTTTTATTCCCATCTCAAGTCATAAGTCTCTGCTAAATGTCGAGGTTACTTTAGCGAATTGACAATAATTCCTGAACGGTTACTATGAAATATGATGTCCAAATCAATGCTGAAAGCGGATTTAATCACCTGTTGCAACAAAAAGTTATTATCCAGGACCAGCTTACACAAATGACAGCACCTACCTTTTTGTTATGGAGCCCGAGGTAATCAGAAATCCATTCTAACCAAACTTTCCAAGTAATCAGAGGCAAGGCAGGCAGCAGTAGATACATCCACTCACTGTAAGGATGTGTGCAGGTGCAGCAGGCAGTAGAAAAGCTAAACTGATGTGGGTCTTCAAAGCATGAAGGTTTGAGAACAGGAATAAGGATGTCTTGCTGCAAGTGTGCAAGGCAATGATGAGGTCACACTTGGAATACTATGTAGTTTGGGTCTCCCTATCTGAGGAAGGATGTTCTTGCTCTATAGGGAGCGTAGAGAAGGTTTACCAGACTGATTCCTGGGATGGGACGACAGATGTATGTGAAGAGGTTGAATCACATAGGAGGATGGTGAGCCTGTGGAATTCACTACCACAGGAAGTGGTTGAGGCCAAAACATTGTGTTTTCACAAAGGAGGTAGACATTAGCTCCTGTAGCTAAAGGCACCAGGCGATATGGGGGGAGGACAGGATTCGGATATTGAGCGCAATTATCATACTGAATAGTGGAGCAGGCTCAAGGAGTCATGTGGCCCACTCTGGTTCCTAGTTTCAATATTTCTTAATCTTCCTAAATAGTCAAATTGACAAATCTTTACTGAAACATACAGACCCTCAACCAGCAAGGAGAGTTAGAGCAGTCAATTCATATCAAGAACACAAGACTAAATGAATAGGAAAGAAAGATGGTATCAAAATAGATTTAAAAAGTCAGAAAAGAAAACTTTTATATTTCTTTTCATAGTTTAAGGCAGTTATTAAAAACTAATTGAATGAAACTTCACGCTTAGAAAATGTTAGTTTTCTTGGCCAGAGAGTTGTTCAGGAGGAATTAAAATTTCTTCTTCATTTTTATATCCGAATCTGCTCTTTGCTAATTATTGCCTGAACTATAAGAATGCTGAATGGAGACGGCCAAGCTTAAATGAGACTGTCTGCAGAAACTCTCGTCACTGGGACAGGGCTCCTCACCACGACAGGGCTCTGCACTGGGACAGGGCTCCACACGTGGACAGGGCTCCACGCTGGGACACGGCTCCACACTGGGACAGGGCTCCACACTGGGACAAGGCTCCACACTGGGACACGGCTCCACACTGGGACAAGGCTCCACACTGGGACAGGGCTCCACACTGGGACACGGCTCCACACTGGGACAAGGCTCCACACTGTGACAGGGCTCCACACTGGGACACGGCTCCACACTGGGACACGGCTCTACACTGGGACACGGCTCCTCACCACGACAGGGCTCCACACTGGGACACGGCTCCACACTGTGACAGGGCTCCACACTGGGACACGGCTCCACACTGGGACACGGCTCCACACTGGGACACGGCTCCACACTGGGACACGGCTCCACACTGGGACAGGGCTCCTCACCACGACAGGGCACCGCACTGGGACACGGCTCCGCACTGGGACACGGCTCCACACTGGGACACGGCTCCGCACTGGGACAGGGCTCCTCACTGGGACAGGGCTCCACACTGGGACAGGGCTCCTCACTGGAACAAGGCTCCGCACTAGGACACGGCTCCGCACTGGGACAGGCCTCCTCACTGGGACAGGGCTCCTCACTGGGACATGGCTCCGCACTGGGACAGGGCTCCGCATTGGGACAGGGCTCCTCACTGGGACACGGCTCCGCACTGGGACAGGGCTCCTCATTGGGACAGGGCTCCTCACTGGGACACGGCTCCGTACTGGGACAGGGCTCCGCACTGGGACAGGGCTCCTCACTGGGACATGGCTCTGCACTGGGACAGGGCACCTCACTGGGACAGGGCTCCGCACTGGGACAGGGCTCCTCACTGGGACACGGCTCCGCACTGGGACAGGGCCCCTCACTGGGACACGGCTCCGCACTGGGACAAGGCTCCGCACTGGGACAGGGCTCCGTACTGGGACAGGGCTCCACACTGGGACAGGGCTCCTCATTGGGACAGTGCTCCTCACTGGGACAGTTCTCCTCACTGGGACAGGGCTCCACACTGGGACAGGGCTCCTCATTGGGACAGGGCTCCTCACTGGGACACGGCTCCTTACTGGGACAGGGCTCCTCACTGGGACAGGGCTCCTCACCACGACAGGGCTCTACACTGGGACAGGGCTCCTCACTGGGACAGGGCTCCTCACTGGGACAGGACCTTCACACTGAGACAGGGCTCCGCACTGGGACAGGGCTCCTCACTGGGACAGGTCTCCGTACTGGGACAGGGCTCCACACTAGGACACGGCTCCACACTGGGACAGGGCGCCTCACTGGGACAGGGCTCTGTACTGGGACAGGGCTCCTCACTGGGACACAGCTCCGCACTGGGACAGGGCTCCTCACTGGGACAGGGCTCCTCACTGGAACAGGGCTCCGCACTGGGACAGGGCTCCTCACTGGGACAGGGCTCCACACTGGGACAGGGCTCCTCACTGGGACATGGCTCCGCACTGGAACAGGGCTCCTCACTGGAACAGGGCTCATCACTGGGACAGGGCTCCACACTGGGATGGGGCTCCTCACTGGGACAGGGCTCATCACTGGGTCAGGGCTCATCACTGGGACAGGGCTCATCACTGGGACAGGGCTCCTCACTGGGACAGGCTCCACACTGGGACAGGGCTCCGTACTGGGACAGGGCTCCGCACTGGGACAGGGCTCCACACTGGGACACGGCTCCGTACTGGGACACGGCTCCGCACTTGGACAGGGCTCCTCACTGGGACATGGCTCCGCACTGGGACAGGGCTCCGCACTGGGACAGGGCTCCTCACTGGGACATGGCTCTGCATTGGGACAGGGCACCTCACTGGGACAAAGCTCCGCACTGGGACAGGGCTCCTCACTGGGACACGGCTCCGCACTGGGACAGGGCGCCTCACTGGGACAGGGCTCCTCATTGGGACAGGGCTCCTCATTGGGACAGGGCTCCTCACTGGGACACGGCTCCGTACTGGGACACGGCTCCGCACTGGGACAGGACTCCTCATTGGGACAGGGCTCCTCACTGGGACAGGGCTCCGTACTGGGACAGGGCTCCTCACTGGGACAGGGCTCCTCACTGGGTCAGGGCTCATCACTGGGACAGGGGTCATCACTGGGACAGGGCTCCACACTGGGACAGGGCTCCTCACTGGGACAGGGCTCATCACTGGGACAGGGCTCATCACTGGGTCAGGGCTCATCACTGGGACAGGGCTCATCACTGGGACAGGGCTCCACACTGGGACAGGGCTCCTCACTGGGACAGGGCTCCTCACTGAGACAAGAACTCCGCACTAGGACAAGACCTGGAACCTCCACCCAGCAGGCAAGTTCGGGTCGGATTGGTCAGCTGGGACCTGTTCCTCATTCAACAGGAGACACCAGGCTGGGGTGGAGGCAGATCAGCTGAGCTCAGCCCATCTACTCCGCCGCCATCTTGGAAAAACATAGTATAGGGAAAACTGATTCCATATCTCCTACATTTGGCTGTGCTGGGTTAGTACGAGTGGGTATGCACTGTATATTGGAGAAACAAAATGCAGACTGGGACAGCCGCTTTGCAGAACACCTACATTCTGTTCACAACAATGACCATGAGCTTCCAGTTGCTGTTACTTTATCACACTACCGTGTTCCCTGGCCAATATCTCTATCTCAGTCTTGTTGCAGTGTTCCAGCGAAGCTCAGCACAAATTAAGATCAGCACCTCATTTTATGCTGAGGGACCCTGCTGCCTTTAGAACTCAATATTGAGTTAAATAATTATAGTACCTTTCATTACATTCTATGTCCTTTACCCACACCCAGTCATAACATGGACTGCTTTCAGCACAACCAGCTCATTTTCACTCACTAATGGCCATTATTATCAGTTTTTCTTTCTCCCTCGCCTCACCATTATCCAAATCCCTGTCCCTAACTACTGCTTTCTCTCTTACGGGGCTCCATCCCCACCAATCGCACTCTCCAGTCACATATCCACCCTTCACTCTCAACAATGTTACCAGTGGTGGGGAAGGCAATGGATGATCCACACTTCATCTCACTGCCACTGGGATTGAGCCAGCAGTGGGAGAGACCCAGGCCAATGGCAGCCCAGCAGCTCCCATTGCATGGGTCTGCAGAGTGCACCTGGAGGTCTCTCCTCCATTGGGTCATTGGGTCCATCTGCCAAGTTCTGCCCCAGCCCTGCCCAAGATCTGCTCCTACCACTGCACTCCACCGCCCCCCCCCCCCCCAACCCCCAACAAATGCTGGAGATTACAGTGAGTCAGTGTTGTCTCTCCATGGATGTTGTCTGACCCACTGTGATTTCCAGCATTTGTTGTTTTCAATACAGATTCTAGCCTCTGCAGTGATTTGTTCACCGTATAAATTGTTGGTTCCTTTTAAATTTGGCATTCTTGCATCTGTCCTAATCAGTGCAAAGTAAGAAACTTCACCATCAATCTTATAGTTCTGAATCCATCAACAGCCTTAGTGGTTATCGCAAGGTAGCTCATGAGTATTTGTGGAAAGTAGTCAATTATGATACCCATACACCTCAGCATTCCTGTGGATCATTTTGGTAGCTTTAATTATTATTATTACTTCAAAGAATCGAAATCTCTGGAGGCAAGAGAAAATCTCTTTATATACTAATTTTAAGATAATTCTGCCCTCACTAAGTTTACAGTGAGTCAGTGCTGTTAGTTTACTGGAAATTACAGTGAGTCAGTACTGTCTCTCCATAATGCTGTCTGACCCACTGTGATCTCCAGCATTTGTTGTTTGTACAACAATGTGTACTGTAGGACAACATAGGAAACTAGGAACAGGAGTAGGTCATTCGGACCCCCAAGCCTATTCCACCATTCTATGAGATTATGGCTGATTTACGTGCCAAGAAGATGCTGATTGACTGGCAAGTCAATTCTTCTTGCTCAAGGTATTGTGTCTTGTTGGTTTCCTCACCACTTACCATAGGCCTCATTTGTCAGATTTTTAAAAATTGTCTATGGGATGTTGACTGGGCCAGCATTTACTGCCCCTCCTTAACTGCCGGAGAACATGGTGGTAAGCTGTCTCTTAAACTGCTGGAGTTATTGCAGTGTAAGAATACCCATATTATTTTTGGAAGAAAAGTTCAGAGATTTTGACACAGCGGCACTGAAGGGACAGTGATATATTTCCAAGTGAGGATGGTGTGAGGCTTGGAAGGAAACATTCAGGTGGGAGTGTTCTCATGTGTCCACTGCCTCTGCGCATTTTATATATTAATGATCTGGATGAAGGGACTGGGGGGCATTCTGGTGAAGTTTGCCAAGGATACGAAGTTAGGCGGACAGGCAGGTAGCTCTGAGGGGGTGGGGAGGCTGCAGAAAGATTTAGACAGTTTAGGAGAGTGGTCCAGAAAATGGCTGATGAAACTCAACGTGAGCAAATGCGATGTCTTGCACTTTGGAAAAAAGAATACAGGCATGGACTATTTTCTAAACGGTGAGAAAATTCATAAAGCCAAAGTACAAAGGGATCTGGGAGTGCTAGTCTAGTATTCTCTAAAGGTTGACATGCAGGTTGAGTCTGTAGTTAAGAAAGCAAATGTAATGTTATTATGGTTCTGTCGCCGAGCTGGGAATTTGTGTTGCAGACGTTTCGTCCCCTGTCTAGGTGACATCCTCAGTGCTTGGGAGCCACCTGTGAAGCGCTTCAGTGATGTTTCCTCCGGCATTTATCGTGATTTGTATCTGCCGCTTCCGGTTGTCGGTTCCAGCTGTCCGCTGCAGTGGCCGGTATATTGGGTCCAGGTCGATGTGCTTATTGATTGAATCTGTGGATGAATGCCATGCCTCTAGGAATTCCCTGGCTGTTCTCTGTTTGGCTTGTCCTATAATAGTAGTGTTGTCCCAGTCGAACTCATGTTACTTGTCATCTGAGTGTGTGGCTAGTCTTTAACGGAATGAGGACATGCCACAACCCAAAGGACTAGCCACACTACCATACATCAAAAACATTTCTGAACTGACAGCCAGACTACTGCGACCACTAGGGCTCATAACAGCACACAAACCAACAGCCACTCTCAGACAACAACTCACCAGGACGAAGGACCCGATACCCAGCAAAACCAATGTAGTGTACAAACTCCCATGCAAGGACTGCACAAAATACTACATAAGACTAACAGGAAGACAGCTAACGATCCGCATCCATGAACACCAACTAGCCACGAAACGACATGACCAGCTATCCTTAGTAGCCACACACTCAGATGACAAGCAACATGACCTGGACCCAATATACCGGCCACTGCAGCGGACAGCTGGAACTGACAACCGGAAGCGGCAGAGACAAACCACTATAAATGTCGGGGGAAACATCACAGAAGCGCTTCACAGGAGGCTCCCAAGTACTGAGGATGTCACCTAGACAGGGGACGAAACATCTGCAACACAAATTCCCAGCTCGGCGAACAGAACCACAACAACAAGCACCCGAGCTACAAATCTTCTCCCAAACTTTGAAATGTAATGTTATCATTTATCTCAAGAGGGTTGGAATGTAAAAGCAGCAATTTGCTACTGAGACTTTATAAAGCTCTGATTGGGCCCCATTTAGAATACTGTGTCCAGGTTTGGGCCCCATACCTCAGGAAGATCATACTGGCACTGGAGCGTGTCCAGCGGAGATTCACATGGATGATTCCTGGAATGGTAGCCTAACATACGATGAATGGCTGAGGATTGTGGGATTAAAATCATTAGAGTTTAGAAAGTTGAGGGGAGATCTAATAGAAACTTACAAGATAATGCATGGCTTAGAAAGGGTGGATGCTGGGAAGTTGTTTCTGTCAGGCGGGGAAGCGAGGACCTGTGGGCATAGCCTTAGAATTAGAGGGGGTCAATTTAGAGCGGAAATTAGGAGACATTTCTTCAGCCAGAGAGTGGTGGGCCTGTGGAATTCTTTCCACGGAGCACACTGGAGGCTGGGACATTAAATGTCTTCAAGGCAGAGATTGATAAATTCTTGATCTTACAAGGAATTAAGGGCTACAGGGAGAGTGTGGGTAAGTGGAATTGAAATGCCCATCAGCCATGATTGAATGGTGGAGTGGACTCGATGGGCTGAATGGTTTTACTTCCACTCCTATGTCTTATGTCCTTCTACATTGTAATGATTATGGGTGTGTAAGGCATGAAAGGAGGAGATTTGGTGAGTTACTGCAACGTTTTTTGTAGATGGAATGTCTCTATTCATCTGTCGTAAAAGGAATGAACCTTGAAGTTGGTGAATGGGAAGCCAATCAAGGAATTTGCATTGTCCTGGGAGGTGTGAAGCCTATTACTGAGCATGGCTTTGATCATGAAAAAATCTGAGACAATTTTAGAAGACACTCAAGAGTCAGTCACATTGCTGCAGGAATCACCTGTGGCCAGGTGAGAAAAGATGGCAGATCTGCTTCTCAGGAGGACATGAGTGACATAGATAATTAATTTTGAAAATATTTCATGACTTTGGATATTGCAGAAAATACAGCATTTGTTGGCCATTCCTAACAGTCTGTGAGAAGGTGATGGTGAGTTGTCCTCAGGACCTGCTACAGGTGCAATTGATACAGGTAGACCCAGAGAATTGGGGAGGTGCATAATTTTTATCCAATGACAGTAAGAAGCAACAATAGTATTTTACATTAGGATGATGTATAACTTGGACGTGAACTCTTTTCTAGCTCACTCAGCCCTCTTTCCACCGATCTTGTCAGTATCAATATGGCTGCTCATCCTCCCTTTTCAAAGAACTCTACAGATGCATAGCGGTATCTTTGACCTTAACAGCAAGGAGGCAACACGCCATCCTGGATTTCCATCAGCAACCACAAAAACACCTGCTTGTTCCTCTAATTCCAGGATTCCCTATCACTATCAGGACTCCCGATCTTCCTCCTGGTGCCCAACAGCAGTGTCATCCATAGTTGCTATGAATCAGGCAATGATTACACACCCCAGAGATACTGTCAATCACCAATATTCAAAATATAATATTTGTTAGAGAGTGAAATGCACTCAGAGGACCCCTACACACAATGCTTATTTCTTGAAAGTCTGATAGTCACATATATAATTTTATGATGCACACCTCATGGTATTAATCATGAAACTGAATATTCTTTGGTAAAATTAGGCAAATGATCTGCAAAGTATAGCGACTTCATGAAATTCCTGGTAAGGTTAAAGGCTGGACCTCATTGTTACAAACTTAACTGTACTGAAATGTACTGAATTGTAATATAGAGAGTATTTATTCATTCAAACAACTTGCTGGCTGAACTTCTGTATCAATAATGATGTGTCCTACGCACATGCCTTTTTATTTTCAGAAGTTTACGCCCAAAATATTTGAGATTTCAGAAATGCAAACATTGATATTGTTAATAAATTCTCGAGTGAATGACTGGTATAATTATAATTTAACAAATGAGATTAGTTGGTGAAGCAGATTAGAGCACACTGTCCTTTTATTTCTAGGACTTGACTTTTAAGTTCAGACCGCACTGATAGATTAAAAGCCCAGTCTGACAATTAGCAAAAAGAAATTGAAGTTAGAGAAATCTGTGCAGTTTTAACGTGGTTTCTAGTTGGTGAAACATCAACTGATCAAACATTATCACTAACTTTGGTAGTGTCTGTCAGGGAGATCACAAGGAAGTCTGATGTACAAAGTGAAAGCAACATGTGAATAAAAGCACGTTTGAGGAAGCAGTAAGGAAGAAGCTGACTTTAACCCATTGTAAAACATCTATTCAAACTACATACAATGGCCCTTCAAGGCACTCATCCCTCATCATGCTTTCTAAAAGTTCATTACATGTGAAGTTGTTCTTTGGTACATTAGCGCTAAATTTGTTCTTTATTAATTTGAGCCTTGTTAACATCATAACATAGTTTAAAATACTGTTCCATATTTGCCTTCCCTACTTGAATATTTGAACATTGTCCCTGAGAGTGTTGTCACAATATGTGCCTTTAAGAGAGATTTGGTCTATGCTGGTTCTCTTGCTGAGAGGTGTTGCCACAGTGTTGTTGGAATGCCTGCTTCAGAAGCAATGGGTAAACAGCTTTCAGCTCCCAGAGTATTTTTTCTTAAAATTAGACAAAAGAAACATGGAGTCAGGCTCACACTGACCCAGATTTTAGTTTTGCTTTCAAGTTGGAGTTGGAGCTAGCTGTTGAAGCTGATAGATGCAGCTCTCTCTCTCTCTCTCTCGCTGCTGCAGCAAAAAAACTTGATTAGATTAGATTAGATTACATTACAGTGTGGAAACAGGCCCTTCGGCCCAACAAGTCCACACCGACCCGCTAGCTGTTGAAGCTGATAGATGCAGCTCTCTCTCTCTCTCTCTCGCTGCTGCAGAAAAAAACTTGAGTTCTCTCTCTCTGCTGCTAGATTGTTTATTTCAGTGTTCCTTTCTCCTGTACTAGGGATAATGTGTGAGAAAATCTGTATTGTTGAACTTGCCTTTGCCAAGGGTGTGTTTATGGGATGCTGCTATATTGGAACAGTTGATGATTAGTAGTTAAATAATGTATTCTTTTGTTAAGTAATTCAATAGAGTTAAAGTCATGTCAATTCTTTTCTCTATGTTTACGTTTTAACTGTGGTGTAAGAATAAAATGTGTTGCTTAAAGCTTAATAGTTAGATCAATTGAATCACATCTGGAACAAAGCCCTTATTCTTGCCTTTGAATAAGATATAAGTTAGGGTCTAGCAATTTCCTTGAAATATTTTAAGGGAGTTTGGTCTGGTCCATAACAGTGTCTTTTCAAGACTTAAATGCTTAGGTTTCTCTGTTTTCTGACAGTGGGGTATTTTTAATATATGATATTTGATATCACTGTGGGAGTGATACAGAGAGGGGATTTTCAGTGATCTTGCGCATGAATCATGCGACATTTGTACTTGAGACAGCAAGTACTTAAGAAGGCTAAAGGAAGGTATTCTTCCTTATGAGAGGAATTGAACATAAAAATAAGGATATTACTTCTTCAGTTATACAGGACATTGCTAAAACCATACCTCAAATATTATTTTGATCTTTTTATTTAAGAAAGATTGTAAATGCATTGGAGGCAGTTCAGAGGATGTTTCCTTGGTTAATACCTGAAATAAGCAACAAAATGGCTGGAGAAAACTCAGCAGGTCTGGGAAGAGGAAGCAGAGTTAACATTTTAAGTCCATTGACCCTTCTTCAGAACTCAGAAAGCAGGTGTCTTGTGAGAATGGGTGGGGCACACAAGGGGGTTATTTCCACTGAAGTTGAGACGAGTGGTGAGCCACTTGACTAAAGTATGTAAGATCCTGAACAGTCTCGACATCTCAGAAATGGAAAGATTATTTCCTTTTGCGGGTTGAGAGTGTGGTGCTGGAAAAGCACAGCAGGTCAGACAGCATCCGAGGAGCAGGAGAATCGACGTTTCAGGCATAAGCCTTTCATCAGTAATCTTTCCTCTTGTGGGCTCAAGAAAATGTATTTTGTAGTTTTAAAAAGAAATGGTCACCCTTTTGGGACAAAGATGAGACTTTTTTTCTGTTTTGGTGGGGGGGGGGCTGATTATACAACTTCGGAGCTGCCTGAGAAGGGCATGGAGGAGAAACCATTTAATGTTTTCCAGGTAGAGGCAGATTGTTGTTAGGCGGGGAATTAAAGGGTTATCACGGCTAGGAGGGCATTCAAAACACAAACAGATCAGCTAGGATTTTACTAAATGCTGCAGCAAGCTCAAGGGGCCGAATGGCCTCTGTCTGCTCTAACTCTTATATTTGTATTGTGAATTCAGCAGGAATCCTCCCACCTTGGTTTGCTTTTCCCTGGAATCAGATTGGATGTTTAACTCTGCCTCAGTTTCACTATTTGGATCTGTCAAAAATATAATCTAGGGATCAATGTGGTGGCTGTTCCCTGAATCCGTTTCTGAGCTCGAACACCTCACTTGCATCTTGTCAAGGTGTATGAGTCCGTTTAAACAGCTGAAGTGCTAGCTTGTCTGAACACTATCATTTTGGCTATAGTTTGGCAATCTCTCTGTCTGCTTATTTCCACTGTGCAATAATTAGCATGATGAGTGTCTGGTGAACTCAAATCTGAGATCAGTTATTTACAAGTATTTGTTTTTCTGTTGGAATTCAGTGCATGAGTCAGGGCAGGTGGGGATGGTAAGAATCTGTAATTCAGGAGCCAATCCTATAGAGCTCAGAGGAATATTCCTGGCCCTGGAATGGTTCTGCAGTCTTTACCCTCCTGGCAAAGTGCATTTATTCAGTTGAATTCTTAGTCACTCAAATTTCAACTGGAAGTGACTTTAAATCATGATTGAAGTTTGCTCAGCATTACCATCTCTGGACTTGGCTGTATATTAAAAGGTCCTCACCCCAGGTGGAGCATGCAGTCTGGCGAAGTTAT
>NC_057711.1:130087441-130103552 GCF_004010195.1 Chiloscyllium plagiosum
CCTCCCTTGTCTGCTGGTTTGATAGTGAGGTTGGGGTTGCAACGGAGGGAGTGGAGGGCTGCGCGTTCCGAGGGTGAGAGGTTGGAGTGGGTGAGAGGGGTGGGGGAAGTTCAGGTGGCGGTTAATATCGCGGCGGCAGTTGGCAATGAAGAGGTCGAGGGCAGGTAGGAAGCCAGCACGGGGTGTCCAGGTGGATGGGGTGTGTTGGAGGCGGGAGAAGGGGTCGTCAGAGGGTGGGCGAGTGTCTTGGTTAAAGAAGTAGGCACGGAGGCGAAGGCGGCGGAAGAATTGTTCGATGTCACATGTATCATGTAGTCTGGTTCACAGCAAACAGTTTCAAGCCTATTGGTGTGAAGTTGCCTTTACACAAAGTTGTTGACTATTTTGCTTTTCAATATTCAACTTCTGCATTAGTGGAAACTGCAGCCACCTCAAATATTGCACTCATCGGGTTAATTCCTTAGCAGCCCTAGAAGGTGAATAAAGAGCGTGCACCTTCTGTCACCAAGCCATCATTACAACCATCAGAATTCACTCACAATTGTACGTACTGCCACAAAAGGATATAATCTGGTTGCATGACTCATGGTCTCAAGCTCTGTCAATGTGTAACTTCTAAATGAAGGATTTGTTTAGAAACCCAGAGAGTGACTGCTGACACGGCTTCTCGATTTAAGGAGTTGCACAGATTTGAGGAGGTGACTCGTTGTTTTTGACTATAATTTATGGAAGGTATCAGGAAAAGAAATTTTAGAAGCATGTCACTACTGTGTAAAACATTGCCTCTTTCCAATATGTTCTCATTTACACCCTCACTCAGTAACATGGACACATGTAGTTTACATGTAACAACCGGGCACACGTGTAATGGGATGTTATATATTAGAAGGCATTTCGCTCTATTGTAGCACATTTTCTTTTCTTCTTTCTCTTTCTGCAAAGAGGCAGCATAATCCTGTGACAGGAAAGACGGAGTACATCATAGCGTCCCACGCTCAATCTGGCACAAACACCAGCACAGATTCATACACTCCATGACATTTCAAAAGTCAGTTTATGAAGGAAGCACTAGATGAAACATTTAATTTCATTGAGAAAGATCAAGTGGAATAGGAACTATGCAACAGTAAGTAGCTAGCAAGTAATGCAACTTCACATTTTAGCCCCCAAATGCAGAATGATATCCTGCAAGACCCACCTGCACACTGGAGTGGAACAATGTGATAACGATTTTCATGACATGTTTTCAAACTGCGCTGAACTCCAAGTTCTTGATGTGAAATGGATGATAGAGCCAAAAAAACTGCTATGAACCATGGAATAACCAACAACCTCAGGGCTCTATGCAGGAAAACTCCAGACATCAGAGACATGAAGCTCAGACACAGTCTCTCACAGACTTTACCTGAGATCTTGCAGCTAAAAGTAGAGATGGCTGATCGACAGGATGTAAAATCAGTTTAAGAGCATCATGATGGGAAGCTGTGCTTAACACCCTCCAGGAATGCCAGGCCATAAGGCCATAAGGCAAAGCAGCAGGAGAAACAGATTCAGCAGATTCCTCTTAAGAGAGTCCACATGACCATCAAACCCAGACTGTTCCTCACAGAGCTGAAGAAATATTGATTTGTGGGCAGGCACTTTCTCAGAGGTCTGTACAGTTTCACTAAAGGCATTTTAAGGACTGATCACCTTCGTCCTTTGAATCCTTTAGCCTAACAAAATCCCTTCACGTCTGAGGAAGCATTAGAACATTGGGGTAGTATCAGCAGCAGAAAAAGCAATCACTATAGAGTAGGAAGAACAAACAGGTAAACTACAAATGAGATTTGTAGTTTAATAACCAACACATTGTTTTGTGTACAATTGTAGTGGTTTACTTATCAGTAGTACTTGTGTTACAGATAGATCGAGGAATTACTGGAACTGTTAATAATGAGTGCTTACTATATCTCTCCTCCTTTCACTTCCTATTCTCCATTGTTTCATAGAGATTCTGTTGTGTATTTACTCCAACTTGAAAAACATGGTTGGACGGGATGCTGCAAATAATTATTATCTGAGAAGCCAAGACAGCAGGACCCTTGCAGCAATATCTCCTTGGTCTGATTTGTAAGGCAATTGCTTATTGGCAACGATGATAGTGTGGCTATCGATGGGAAGAGCTGTGGCTGTGATAGATGTAGAGGTGTTCAGGTAAGAATGTTGGTCCTGCAGCATGTGGGGGAAGGAGAGTTAATGTCAGTAAAGGTGGGCAGTATTGAAGAGGTAAGTCTGAAAGGTATTAGTTTTTGGTACATTTGGTGTCTCAATATGATTGTATTTTCTGAATGTTAAGCACGGAATGCAACAACTATCCCCAAAAGAATCCCAATCTTCAGCATTTTGTTTGCCAAGATTTCCTTCTGAGCAGGAAGGTAAATACATGAGATAATGCAGGAATGATAGATCCTCTACATGAAGAAAGACTGGTGCAGAAACAACAACTGAGCACATTTCTGACAAAATGTTCCGTCTACAGATCTAATTTCAGCTGACCAGGTCAGGGGCACGCTAGTCGAGAGTGTGGTGATGGAAAAGCATAGCAAGTCAGGCAGCATCCAAGGAGCAGGAGAATCGACGTTTCAGGCAAAAGCCCTTCATCAGGATTTTGCCCGAAACATAGCTTTTCCTGCTCCTCGGATGCTGCCTGACCTGCTGTGCTTTTCCAGCACCACTCTAATCTCCAGCATCTGTAGTCCTCATTTTTGTCCAGAGGCATGTTAGTCCGATGTTTATTTTTTGACAGTAGAAACCAAGTGATGGAGTTTGCCCAAAGTACAATTCTGCATCAGTTACCCTAGTCAGCATATTGAAATGTGACAAAATTCAGCACTACCGCAGTCTTCCCTTTATTTGGACTTTTCCTTTCTTTGCAGACTTAAGTTCCCAACAATTTCTTCACATGCATGTTACTCACAGAACCATTCAGATTTCTGTGTTTCTTTCTGAAAGCAAATGTGAAGGTGTACTGTGTGCTTGATATTTGTGGATGTTTTTCCATTGTGCTAGTTTAATCCATTACCACGTTTCTACAGATTTATGGGAACGAGGGGACACGGTCTCAAAATAAGGAGGAACAGAGTTAGGATGGAGTTGAGGGGAAACTTCTTCTCCCAAAGGTTTGTGAATCTGTGGAATTCCCTGCCCAGTGAAGCAGTTCAGGCTTCCTCATTTTTAAGGTAAAGAAATTAAGGGTTATCCCGAAAGCATGGGTAAGTGGAGTTGAGTCCACGAAAAGATTAGCCATGATCTTATTGAATAGGGGAGCAGGCTCAAAGGCTGGATGGCCTACTCCTGCTCCTAGTTCTCATCTTCTTATATTCTTACAGCTCTGTTCCTAAGTACTTCATATTTAGGATGTTAAGGCTTCCTGAGAAGGGAGCTCTATAGTTGGTCATTTACCTGTATTATAGTTGATGCGATTCTGTGTGTTGAGAATTACAGGTATAATGTTAATCTAGTCCAACCAGTGGGAAAACTGACAGGATCATTACCAATGGAAAGCACCTCAGATATAAGGCAACATGTACAGCATCCTGCATTTATTTTAATTTGAAACGTCCTTCTACACAATTGGATCAATATCTGCACAGAGTATAAAATGTGAACCGCTTTGGAAAATGGAATTTAAAAACAACATCGATAGTTCCACTCTCGGTGAAGGAGATTTTTGCGTTAACCATCCAGCTGTTCTAATTGGTGCAAACATGATCCTTGACTGTGTCCTTGTAGAAAACAACCAAAGGTGGAAATATAAGCACTGGATCCCTTGGTATAATATCATGAATTTCATTTGCGCTGACAATGTATTCACTTTGACGATTATCCAGGACACATTTCAAAGCAAGCTTCTCAAGATCAGGTCAGCAGCTGCTCCCTGCTTTTAAGGCAGGACTCGTTCAGGGGCATTTTCTTCAGAATGGATTCCTTCTTTTCCCACGTACTCACCAGTTTTTCACTAACATTTAATTCCCTTGCTGCGGCACAATTATTTGCTGAGGGAAACATTTTATGACTTTTAGTTTAAAGCCAACTCATTCCTAATGGTTTGTCATTCACCACGCATAACCATACCATGCTGGCCTATCTTAAATTCTAAATCTCTTCTTTAAACGCAGCCCATTTTGCATGCTTGATCGCAACCACCAATTTCTAAGCTATGTGAAGCTTGTATTTCTGAAATGAAAAATTGAGGCTAACTCCTAATTCAAGTTGTAGCGTTTCTTAGCAGGAAACTGGTGTTGATGTACATGCAGAGTGTAGCCCTAACCATGATGTTTAGTGCTGGGAACATCTTGCACATTCACTATGCAAAATCTACAGTAACCTTCAGTGAGTTCACTGATCTGACTCCCACTGGGTGGATTTGGGTATGATTACTCCCTGGCATTTATACTTGAGCTGCAGAGACCTCCTTTAAAGCAGTTGGTGGAAAGAATTGCGACTGGTCTGCATTGTTGTTTACAGAGGAACGCCTGTTAGGATACCTAACCAGCCATTTCCAAGCTTTAGAGTCTTTTTTTTACCCCTCAGTTGTCTAGAGACAGGAAAGGGGTTGACAGTGATTTGGAACACATCACTTCCTCCTTTTTCCTTTTAGAGATTGAATCATTTTTTTAGCTGAGACCGTTCTGTGAGCCCCTCCTCAATACAATTAGCAAACTGGGGAAAAACAGATTTTACCATTTCATGGACAATGAACCTCATTACTTCTCTAGTCTCATCGAGTTATAGTCATACAACATAGAAACCCTTTGGTCCAACCAGTCTATGCTGAATATAATCCCAAAATAAACTGGTCCCACCTGCCTGCACCTAGCCCATATTCCTCCAAGGAGAAAGTGAGGACTGCAGATGCTGGAGATCAGAGCTGAAAATGTTTTGGGCATGAAGAAGGGCTCATGCCCGAAACATTGATTCTCCTGCTCCTTGGATGCTGCCTGACCTGCTGCGCTTTTCCAGCCACACATTTTCAGCCATATTCCTCCAAACCTTTCCTATCCGTGTACTTAACCAAATGTCTTTTAAATGTACCCACAGCCATCACTTCCTCAGGAAGTTCATTCCACATGCATACACCCTCTGTGTAAAAGAATTGCCCCAAAAGATGCAATGATGGTACTAACCACTGTGTGTCACTAATACTGGAGGCTGCGTAGAAGGCTTCCTTTGTGATACCAAGTACAACTTAAATTTTCTAAAACCTTTGGTCAGTGGGTCAGGTTTGTGTACAACTGATAGATTACCAGAACATTTCGGGCACAATCTTCCCAGGCACTGAATGGCATCGATATGTGTGAAAATGGGAAGAGAAATGGGGTGGCACAGTGGCTAGCATTGCTGCCTCACAGCGTCAGGGTCCCAGGTTCGATTCCAGCCTCGGGCAACTGTCTGTGTGGAGTTTGCACATTCTCCCTGTGTCTGCGTGGGTTTCCTCCCATCGTCCAAAGATGTACAGGTCAGGTGAATTGGCCATGTTAAATTGCCCATAGTGTTAGGTGCATTAGTCAGAGGGAAATGGGTCTGGGTGGGTTACTCTTCAGAGGGGCGGTGTGGACTGGTTTCCACACTGTAGGGAATCTAATCTAATCTAAAAAAAATCTAAATGTGTGAGATTGGTAATAGAGAGATTCCTGCCATCGAGAACAAAAAATCTCATTTCCCAGCACCCATGTGCTGAATGGTGAGACGGGATTCTCACTCGTGAGAGGCAAGGGGTCTATTACATCATCTCATCTTATTAATATGCAGTTTCCCATTCTCCTACTGCCAGACAGTAAAGGAGACAGTGACAATTCCATCATGAAAATCAGAACAGTAACCTGGCGACCCCAACTCATTGCTTGCTCCTATAAGATCACAAGATGGAGAAGCAGAAATAGGCTATTTGACCCATCGAGTCGACTCAGTGAAATGATGGCTGATCTGATAATCCTCACCTTCATTTTCCTGCTTTTTCCCAATAACCCAAACACCTTCCTGATTGTAAATCTGACTATCATAGCTTTGAATGTACTTATTGATGTGCTTACTGACCCACTCTATAACAGCCCTCTGTGGTCATGGATTCCACATTTTCACCACCTTCTGAGAGAAAGGAATTACACCTCAACTTTATCTTAAATAGGCAACTCCTTACTCTAAGATTATGCCCTCTGATCCAAGACTGTCCAACAAGAGGAAACAGTATATCTGCATCTACACTGTCAACCCCCCAATAACCTTATATGTTTCAATAAGGTCACCTCTCATTCTCCTAAACCCCAATGAATATAAGTCAAACCTACTCAACCTCCCCTCACAAGGAAATCCCTCCACAACTAGGATCCAGCTAGTAAATCTGTTCTGGACTGCCCGACTCCAATCCCAATATATCTTTCCTTAGATAAGGGAAGCAGAACTACATAGAACATAGAACATAGAAGAATACAGCACAGAACAGGCCCTTCGGCCCACGATGTTGTGCCGAACATTTGTCCTAGCTTAAACACCCATCCATGTACCTATCCAATTGCCGCTTAAAGGTGACCAATGATTCTTAATCTACCACTCCCACAGGCAGCGCATTCCATGCCCCCACCACTCTCTGGGTAAAGAACCTACCCCTGACATCCCCCCTATACCTTCCACCCTTCACCTTAAATTTATGTCCCCTTGTAACACTCTGTTGTACCCGGGGAAAAAGTTTCTGACTGTCTACTCTATCTATACCTCTGATCATCTTATAAACCTCTATCAAGTCACCCCTCATCCTACGCCGTTCCAACGAGAAAAGGCCGAGAACTCTCAACCTATCCTCATACGACTTCCTCTCCATTCCAGGCAACATCCTGGTAAATCTTCTCTGCAAAGCAGAGAAATGACATCCAGTGAGAGTGAGTAGACTGTTGTTGGGATGAGGTGAAGGAGCCTCTTGGCAAAACCACATCGTCTCCAACCTCATCCGTGTTGGCAGATGTCGTTGGTGATGGTGGGGAGGGCTAATGGAGGGGGGGGTGAAGAGGAGGAACTCAAGCGGCTGCTGCCTGCACCTGTCTTCAAAGGGACCACTTTCAAGAAGAGGTGGTGAGCTTTGCACCCAAGAGAGCATCACGAGGAGAGATCAGGGGCTTGTCCACACTTCCACCCACTTCCCCCTTGGCTCAAAGCTGAAGGCACTTGCTGAGATGCAAGTCCCTCAGTGCTGCCAGACTTCAAAATTCCTTTGGAGCTGCTTCTTGGGAGCTTTTTCTGACAGTCAAGTTCCCACCTCAAATCATGCTCTCGTCTGTGCTCAGCAGAAACCAGTTTCCAAGACGGGACCAGTTATCCGCATCAAGTGCAAACACTTACCTGTTCTACCTCAGGAAGGTTGACTTCAACTGTGCCACGTAGTGTTGTGCTGGAAAAGCACAGCCAGTCAGGCAGCAGCCGAGGAGCAGGAGAGTCGATGTTTTGAGCATAAGCTCTTCACCGTGAATGTGATGAAAGGCTTATGCTTGAAACGTCGACTCTCCTGCTCCTCGGATGCTGCCTGACCACAGTACCACACCTTTCCAGCACCACACTTTTTGACTCTGATCTCCAGCATCTGCAGTCCTCAATTTTTCCTTCAACTTGTGCCACCCCTACAACTGCCCAGCTAAGATCAACATAGATGTTGTCTGGAATCTCAGTTCTGTATGATTTCAAGTCCAGTTGCACACATTGGAGTCTCCTCTGGGACAGAAAAGACCTGTTCAAAGAGGATAGGTCTTACCCGAGCTGGAAAGGGACCCATATCTTAGCAGGGAGCTTTGCTCGTTCCACCCAAAGAGACTTTATACAGATAGAGAGGAGAGTGGAGGAATTACAAGTCATGGCGTAAATAGAAAGGTTGGTGGGGAAGGTTCTGAATGTGAAGAGAGCACACCAATTAGAAAAGAAAGAAAAGAGAGAATCAGGGTACATTGTAACTCTGAAGAACGAAATTGCATTTATTTCAGTGCAAGGGGTCTTCCAGATAAGGCTGATAAACTCAGAGTGTGTTTAAGTACATGGGATTGGGATTTCAGAGCTTTTACAGAAACTTGGCTGAAACATGAACAGGACTGACAGCTCACTGTTCTGGGGTTTAGATTGTAGGGAGGATATTTTCCCAGGTTGGGGAGTTTAAAACCAGAGGACACAGTCTGAGGACAGGTTGTTAGGCCATTGAGGATTAAGATGAGGAAATATTTCTTCATGCAGAGGCTGGTCAGTCTGTGAAGTGTGTGACCACAAGAAGCTGTGGATTCCAAGTTGCTGATTATATTCAAGAAAGAGATGGATTTTTATGTTTAAGAGACAATGAATTGAATTGAATTTATTGTCACATGTACCGGGACACAGTGGAAAGCTTTGTCTTGTGAGCAATACAAGCAGATCACATAGTTATCACACAATGACTATGTGAAACGGAAGAACAGGCTGGAAGGACTGAATGGCCTATTTTTGCCCCAAGTTTCACCAATACAGAGCTCTGGACAGCCAATTCAGTCCTTCAGAAGTGCGGTCACATTGTAGTGTTGGGAAGTGTAGCAGTAAATTCAGGACGTCTCAAAATACTCCATAGCCAATTAATGAATTTTCAAATCTCACAACAATTGTCATATCAAAGGCTATAAATGTCAATTTGTTTCAAACTATGTACTGTATTTACCAGAATGGTTCTAAAGTGATTTGTTTTTATTCATTGAGTATAAGGATAGGCAGGTTATGCTGCAGCTTTACAGAACTTTCATTAGGCCACACTGGGAATATTGCGTACAGTTCTGGTCACCACATTCTCAGAAGAAGGGTGAATCTTTGGGGAGGGAACAGAAAAGGTTTACCAGGATGTTGCCTGATATGGGGGATTTTAGCTGTGAGGAAAGGTTGAATAGAGTTGATTTGTTTTCACTGGAATGCAGGAAGCATCCACTAACAAGCCCATCACTTGTCCTGGTTCATTACCGAGTACCAAATCCAATATGGCCCCCCCTCTGGTCGGACAATCTACACACTGAGTTAGAAAAGCTTCTTGGACACACTGTGCAAATACCGCCCCATCCAATCTACTTGATCTAAAGAGCTTCCAATCAATATTTGGGAAGTTGAAATCGCCCATGGCTTCTGCACCTTTCCAAAATCTGTTTCCCAATCTGTTTCTCCACATCTCTGCTGCTATTGGGGGGCCTATAGTAAACACCCAACAAGGTGACTGCTCCTTTCCTATTTCTGACTTCAGCCAATACTACCTCCAAAGGCAGATCCCCCTCGAACTGCCTTTCTGCAGCCGTTATACCATTTCTAATTAGCAACGCCTCCCCCCCTCCTTTTTTACCACCCTCCCTAATCTTACTGAAACATCTGTAACCAGGAACCTCCAACAACCATTCCTGTCCCTCTTCTATCCACGTTTCCGTGATGGCCACAACATCGTAGTCCCAGGTACCGATCCACGCCTTAAGTTCACCCACCTTATTTCTGATACTCCTTGCGTTGAAGTATACACATTTGAAACCATCTCTGTGTCCGCAAGTATACCCTGTCAGTGCTACCTTCTCCACAGCCTCCCTACATTCTTGGACATCCTGACAAACAGCTAGCCTACTTGCTGGACTTCAAGTCCGGATCCCATCCCCCTACCAAATTAGTTTAAAGAATTCCACTATGATATAGTTTGAATAAGACCTCCCTATTTTTATCTCTTTCCCATTGAAATAAAGGCCAACACTCTATTTGCCCCTTATTCCCCATTGACCTTAGACGTTAGATTTTTCTGATTCGTGGACAAGGACTAACACATCCTTCCATGCCTCCCCCTTCTGCAGTCATTCTCAATTTAAATAATATTCAGTTCCTCTATCCTTTCTGTGAAAATGTTTCACCTCACTTTTCCCACTTATTACATTGGCCAAGTTTATGCCCGCTCATTTAACTTGTCTATATCTCTCTGCCAACCTCTGTGTCATCCTCACCACCTATTTTTGTATCCTCTGCAAACTTGGTTACAGTACCTTCTCTTTGGTCATCCAAGTCATTAGTATATATTGTAAATAATTGTGTCACTAGCACTGATTTCCTAACACTCCATTAGTAACAGATTGCCATCCTGAAAGTGTAAGCATTTATCCCAACTCTCTGACTTCTATTGGTCAGCCAATCCTTGATTCTCTGGAGGAGCAAATGACTGCAGATGCTGGAACCTCGACTGAAAACAAAAAAAATGCTGGAAATCACAGAGGGTCAGGCAGCATTCATGGAGAGAGAGCAAACTAATGTTTCAAGTCTAGATCACTCGTCAGAGTACAGATAAAGAGTCAACTAGACTCAAAACATTAGCTTGTGATCTCCAGCATTTTTTTGTTTTCTATTCTCTGGCTGTTCTGTCAGTCACCAAAAGCTCAGGGCAAACTCCATGGAGAGTGACCACATGTGAATCTGGAAAGATAGCACAAGAAAATTTGCTGGGACCCACAGAGAGTCATAGAGTCATAGAGATGTACAGCATGGAAACAGACCCTTCGGTCCATGCTGACCAGATATCCCAACCCAATCTAGTCCCACCTGCCAACACCTGCCCCATATCTCTCTAAACCCTTCCTATTCATATACCCATCCAAATGCCTCTTAAATGTTGTAATTGTACCAGCCTCCACCACTTCCTCTGGCAGTTCATTCCATACACGTACCACCCTCTGCATGAAAATGTTGCCCCTTAGGTCACTTTTATATCTTCCCCCTCTCACCCTAAACCTATGCCCTCTAGGTCTGGACTCCCCGTCCCCAGGGAAAAGACTTTGTCTATTTATACTATCCATGCCCCTCATAATTTTGTAAACCACTATAAGGTCACCCCTCAATCTCCGACTTTCCAGGGAAAACAGCCCCAGCCGGTTCAGCCTCTCCCTGTAGCTCAAATCCTCCAACCCTGGCAACATCCTTGTAAATCTATTCTGAACCCTTTCAAGTTTATAACATCTTTCTGATAGGAAGGAGACCAGAATTGCATGCAATATTCCAACAGTGGCCTAACCAATGTCCTGTACAGCCACAACATGACCTCCCAACGCCTGTACTCAATACTCTGACCAATAAAGGAAAGCATACCCAACGCCTTCTTCACTATCCTATCTACCTGCGACTCCACTTTCAAGGAGCTATGAATCAGCACACCAAGGTCTCTTTGTTCAGCGGCTGTACAGGACATTGGTTAGGCCACTGTTGGAATACTGTGTGCAATTCTGGTCTTCTCCTTCCTATCGGAAAGATGTTGTGAAACTTGAAAGGATTCAGAAAAGGTTTACAAGGATGTTGCCAGGGTTGGAGGATCTGAGCTACAGGGAGAGGCTGAACAGGCTGGGGCTGTTTTCCCTGGAGCGTCGGAGGCTGAGGGGTGACCTTATAGAGGTTTACAAAATTATGAGGGGCATGGATAGTATAAATAGACAAAGTCTTTTCCCTGGGGTCTGGGAGTCCAGAACTAGAGGGCATAAGTTTAGGATGAGAAGGAAAAGATATAAAAGAGACCTAAGGGGCAACATTTTCATGCAGGGAGTGGTATGTGTATGGAATGAGCTGCCAGAGGATGTGGTGGAGGCTGGTACAATTGCAACATTTTAGAGGCATTTGGATGGGTATATGAATAGGAAGGTTTTGAAGGGATATGGGTCGGGTGCTGGCAGGTGGGACTAGATTAGGTAGGGATATCTGGTTGACATGAACGGGTTGGACCAAAGGGTCTGTTTCCATGCTGTACATCTCTATGACTCTATGACTGTAAGAGTCATATCAACTTGAAACATTAATTTTCTTTCTCCTGACAGATTCTGCAAGTCCTGCTGAGTTTCTATAACAACTTGCTTTTTTCAGTTAAGGATAAGCTTTGAGATTAGTTTAAGAAAATAATGTAAATTCTACATTAAACGGAAATGTCTTTGAAATAAACAAACAAAGTAGCAAAATACTTGAGAGTTTTGGTGGATAGAGCATTAAAACCAAGAATGCTTACAGCCAGTGGAAAAACAAAATTTAAAAATAGCATGAACAGCTAAGGCTGTGACTTCTAAGCTAATGAGAAATACTGGCCCTTACCATGGGAGCAAACCGAGGTTTTACTTTAACAATCGTGCGTAATTTATATTTCCAGGGATATTCATTGCAATTTTCCATCATCCAGCAATGAGCTCATGTAACAGTTGGGAAAGGTAAAGTTGCACAACCTAGTGCAGAATGGGTCTTAAGTCATTTTTCATCATTTTAATTGTTTGATGGAATTTGATCAGTACATAAGGTGATTATATTCTGCTTATAAGTCAATAAAAACAGCCAATGTATGAAAAAAGTAACTCTGACATAGACAAAGAAACAACCAAAAGATTTTCCTTCAGTTCTGACAGAATTTCTAATGTAAGTATAAATATTTATATATATTTTTTAGAAACTTAGGAATTTTTAAGAAGTTGCATGGAATCCATTTTGAAGGCAATGATAGAAAATATTAGATCTCCAGGCAGGTATGAATTCCCCACGTTCACTGGAGAAATGTGGCGACAGTGAGTGCTACATTGTTTGCAGATTTGTGAAGTCCTATTCCGATGGTTCTCTTCTGACATTATGCTAATCAATAAGTTAAACAGTGCTTTATTCATTCTCAGTTCAGTCAAAGACGGATCCTGTTCCCACTATGCTGGTATATCTCCTTTCCTGCGAAGTGATCATATAGAGGGGATGTCTCTTGAACTTTTTTCTGAGACACTATTTATAACAGAAAGATGACACGGTTAAAAACATTGACTTGGGCAATATGTTGCTTCTTGTATTTAAAGTATTTTAAAATATGCATTTTGTGAGGTCCCATTAAACAGGCAGAGCCTCAAAAGTCAGGATCTGTAAATAGGAAGCCCAAATTATTGCTGTTTAAAAAGACAGGATGTAATTTGTAAACAAATAAGGCCATACTCATGTGTACAAACTTCATTAAACATCAAAAAAAACTTTTGCTTTCCAAATGTTGAGAGTTTGCATGAGGTTCCACTTTCAGCTTGGGTTTCACTCGTTAAGAAATAATCGAACTTCTGATCCTATAACTCATAGACAATTTAAAAGGAGAAGGTAAGTTTTATTAAGAAATTGTTCTTTTTACATTTAATGTTCATTTTGTTGTATTTTGCTTCATACTTTAACTGAGTCATCCTCCATTTTCCCGATTTTTATTGTTTTCTTTCTTTACATTTTTAAAGAAAGAACTTGAATTTGTAACACATTTAATGTCATAAAAATTCCCTCACACACTTCAAAGCAATGAATTTAAATCCCTGATATTTTATAGACAAATATTAGCAATTTGCATTCAGCAGAGTCCCACAGATAGGAATGAGACAATCAGATCTTGTTGCAATGGCTGTTGAATAAATACATGATTGTGTAAAACCATGGGCTTTGTTGTGGCATTATAGAAAAGGTGAGGAGATGGGTTTGGAACAGGCTACATCATTGTGATGAGAGGACAAGAAAATCAGGTGTAATGGCCCATAAAGTGTCTCGATCATCCTCTTCAATTCTATGGGGTCTGTACATGGGCATAGCTCTTTTCTTCATCATTAATGCTTCATCTGCATGTTGACCAGCACCCAACATCTGGATTAAGACAAGCTGTTCTTATACAAATAAAGGTTTTTCCATTGTAAATCCTCACGCTATTGCATTTTTCAAACCACCCGACAAGACATCCTGTCACATCAGAAATATGTGGTCCATAATCATTATCTAGAAGTTATAACCACTATGATTCTATGACCCTCCCTGTTTCCTCTTCAAAAGAACTCCAGCAAGTTAGTTAAACATGATCTCCCCTAATCAGCTCTCCTTTTTCCATGTGAAAACTAGTTCTATCCTGAATTATTGATGCTAATCTCCCCAGTGCAGATAGCAATTGCGCTTTTAACTCAATTGTAACTATGACTACTTTACAATGATGTGACTCCAGAAGCAGAGACTCCAATTTACAACATCAAAGTGAGCAGCATATTTCAGGAACACTGTTATGAACAATGAGCTAATTTCTCTGTCATCATCAACACAGCTTCTCACTTTCGTAGCAAGCTATAGTATCATGGAATAATTCACCTCTGAATCAGGCCATTTGATCAATCATGCCATCCAATTAACCCTGCACTCTTTCAGCGATGTCTGATGAAGAGCTTATGCTCGAAACATCGATTCTCCTGCTCCTTGGATGCTGCCTGACCAGCTATGCTTTTCCAGTACCACACTTTTTGACCCTTCCTCCACTGCTGGCAATGAAGAATAATAATGGTCCTTTCATTTGTGCTTGCAAAAGTAAATGAACATGTCCAAACCTTCACCTTCTTTCTGTTCACAATGTGACAGGTTAGAGTTTAATTATAACATGTCCGAAATGAGATATAACATGAATCTAAAAGGACCTTTCTGATTGTGCCTCTGCAATTCATTACAAATTAATGCAAAGGAAGGGATAGCTATTGTATCTGTTTCCTGTATGCTAGTCAATTGGAAATTTGATTTCTAATTTATCAAAGAGAACTCACTAGTGAGGAGCAAAAAGCTACACAAAATCAAACATGAAACTGCTAGATGATGCTGAAAACACATAAGGTGAGATATCTAATAAGTGAGTGTGACAGCAGGAAAGCACAGTCAATCTGTAGGCTGCTAGGTAACAGGAACTAAATTAGATGATTATAGCATTAGAGACGTATGGAAATTTGGGGTGACAGAAACCCCACTGTGCAGTGACTCATTTTAGTAGAGAGAGCCAGGAGTAGCAAAATAAACTTAAGCTTATGGTTACAATTCCGAAAGAGGTGAAGGAGCAGAGAGACCTGGAGGTTTGTGAGTACAAATCATTTACGTGGCAAGGCAAGTTGAAAATAAAGCTGTTAATGAAGTATACAGGATGCTGGGCTTTATAAACAGCAGTACAGAAGACAAAAGCAAAGGAAATTATGATAAAGCTGGATGAAATATTGATATGGCCACAACTAGAGAGGGCATGCTACACTTTAGGAAAGTCGGTAGAGAGATTGCAGAAAATAGAATAGTTCTAGAGAGTGAAGAATTCCATGAATGAGGCCATTCCCTTTGGAAAGAGAAAATTAACAGGAAATTTGATAGAAAATTAACAGGAAATTTGATAATGAGATGTCAGGACAGAGCTGATAGAGAGATATTGTTTCTCTCTAAGAATGGATCAATGTTGTTGGTTTGAGGTGATTCATGAAGAAGGAACAGTGGCATGAAGAAATTGTCTTCATACATCACATGTTTATGACTTGGAATGTTCCACCTGAAAGTACGGTGAAGACAGATTCAACTGAAGAAAATTGGGAAGTGGGAATGAAATTGCATAGCTTCAGGAACAAAAATGGAGAATTGATCATTATTCATCCAGGGAGATAACTTGGACACAGTAGATCAAAAAACCTCCTATTGTGCTGCAACATTTCTACAATTCAACAGTACAATGCAAAGTCTGAGATTTTGTCAACAAATTCAAAAAGCTATCTTGGTATTTGGCAAGGAAAGTAGTTGGTAGGAGGGATGACAAGTGACAGAGTGGTGTTTGATATTTTCCAGATTTGGAACTGCAATGTTCTTTCAAATTTAAAACATTTCTATTTTTGTCTGTGCAAAAGACTTTGCTCAGGACTGCTGGGACTGAAAACTTTAGCAGAATCCAACATTTATTGTTTTGGAGGCCATGATATAAATAATACTTGGGTGTTGAGGTAAAAGTTCTTAAATTACTCAATGAAAAAAAAGTAAATAAATCCATAGGTCACTGTATTTGGAATAATGATTATATAAATGCAATGTTTTGATTTCTGTGGAGAACTGTTAGAAAGAAGGGAACCAGTTAACCATACAGTCATAGAGATGTACAGCATGGAAACAGACCCTTCGGTCCAACCCGTCCATGCCGACCAGATATCCCTACCTAATCTAGTCCCACCTGCCAGCACCTGGCCCATATCCCTTCAAACCCTTCCTATTCATATACCCATCCAAATGCCTCTTAAATGTTGCAATTGTACCAGCCTCCACC
>NC_057711.1:130104097-130117383 GCF_004010195.1 Chiloscyllium plagiosum
TCCAGTCTGAAAAACAATCCTCCACCACCACCCTCTGTCTTCTATCTTTGAGCCAGTTCTGTATCCAAATGGCTAGTTCTCCCTGTATTCCATGAGATCTAAACTTGCTAATCAGTCTCCCATGGGGAACCTCATCAAGCGCCTTACTGAAGTTCATATAGATCACATTTACTGCTCTGCCCTCATCAATCTTCTTTGTTACTTCTTCTAAAAACTCAATCAAGTTTGTGAGACATGATTTCCCATGCACAAAGCCATGTTGACTATCCCGAATCAGTCCTTGCCTTTCCAAATACATGTACATCCTGTCCCTCAGGATTCCCTCCAACAACTTGCCCACCACCAAGGTCAGGCTCACCAGTCTATAGATAATAACCAGATAATAACTGCTCAAAAATGACATGATTCTCAGAACAATTGAAAATTCTCAATTTAAGAGGTGAAATAATTGGTTTCAACTTTCCT
The DNA here is from genome assembly GCF_004010195.1 of Chiloscyllium plagiosum. NCBI lineage: Eukaryota > Metazoa > Chordata > Chondrichthyes > Orectolobiformes > Hemiscylliidae > Chiloscyllium > Chiloscyllium plagiosum. The sequence continues at coordinate 130,104,563 of NC_057711.1, forward strand.
TTTATGAGGAATGATTTTATTCCAAACCAATTTCTCCCTATAGGCATTGTGGGTCTACCTATGGCACTGCAGTGGTTAGAGAAGGCAGTTCACAATCACCTTCTCAAGGGGCAACTAGGAACGGGCAATAAATGCCCATGTCCCACACCCCACGAGTGAACAAATAACAGAAAAGAAACTGACTGGCTGGACCACTCGCAACAATTGAGGAAAATGAAAGACAAACAACAATTAACATTTTTTGGATAAAAGAAAGGAGCATCAGAAAGGAAGACATAAAGCAGGTAGAAGACATCAGAAATCTCAGGGGAAACTTAATAACGAAAACAAAGCTGGAGTGGAAGAGTAAGCCAAATACCATGACGTATCAAATAGCTTATGGCTAACTAACCTCAGGCAGTCAACGAAACAGATGGTATGAGCAATTAAGTTTAATCTACAGGCTGCAAAGCTAACAAAATGTTCATGTTCATCCTGATATACAAAAAGGAACCCCCAAATATGGCAAAATCTGGCTTGATAGTTGCATCCTATTAGTACAACTTTTTAAATATTCGGATTAATAAGTTAAGAAGCCCCTGCATTGTAAGAGTAACAAAGCTTCCAAAGTACTTCAGTGCCTATGGAGTGCTTTGGGGAGTAGTGGAAAATATTTCATAAATCTCAGAACTCCACAAAATGTCCACATCTTCATAAAGAGATAACAAATGTGAATTTACCTCAGAAAATGCTTTTCTTTACATTTGACTTCTTGGAGAAAATGATATTGCCAAGTCTACAACTTGTTTTCTCTTTGGCAGAGATGTCACCAATCCATGTCCGGACACCCACATCATGTTTCGCTGGTCATATGAACCAGTTTTAGAAAACAATGGACCACAGTCATACCCTGAAATATCACACTTTTTTCTTTGCATTTTTAACAATTCCTTGGGAATGTTACTTTTATCTCTGAAGATTTTTTTCTTAGTTTCCAACCCACAGATTTCAGCAAAAACTCTCTGCTACAATGTGTTACAAACAGTGAACTTTGCAAGATGAAACTGTCTCTAAAATGTAGCCTTACTTTGTTGAGTGTAAAGGGTTAGAAAAGGTTTTAAGACATAGGATTTATCGTCATTTCGATAGGAATAAGTTGATTAGGGATAGTCAGCATGGTTTTGTGAAGGGTAGGTCGTGCATCACAAACCTTATTGAATTCTTTGAGAAGGTGATCAAACAGGTAGATGAGGGTAATGCCGCTGATGTGTATGTGGACATCAGTAAGACGTTTGATAAGGTTCCCCACAGTAGGCTATTGCACAAATTACGGAGACATGGGATTGAGGTTGATTTGGCGGTTTGGATCAGAAATCGGCTAGCTGAAAGAAAACAGAGGGTGGTGGTTGATGGGAAATGTTCATCCTGGAGTTCATCCAGGATCTGTTTTGTGGCCACTGCTGTTTGTCACTTTTATAAATAACCTGAATGAGGGTGTAGAAGGATGGGTTAGTAAATTTGTGGATGACACTAAGGTAGGCAGAGTTGTGGATAGTGCTAAAGGATGTTGTAGGTTACAAAGGGACATAGATAAGCTGCAGAGCTGTGCTGAGAGGTGGCAAATGGAATTTAATGCAGAAAAGTGTGTGGTGATTCACTTTAGAAAGAGTAACAGGGTGAGAGTACTGGGCGAACAGTAAAATTCTTGGTAGTACAGATGAGCAGAGACATCTCCTTGTCCATGTACATAGATCCCTCAAAGTTGCCACCCAGGTTGATTGGGCTGTTAAGAAGGCATATGGTGTATTAGCTTTTATTAGTGGTGGGATCAGGTTTTGGAACCCTGAGGTCATGTTGCAGCTGTACAAAACTCTGGTGTGGCCGCACTTGGAGTATTGCATACAGTTCTGGTCACCGCCTTATAGGAAGGATGTGGAAGCTTTGGAAAGGGTTCAGAGGAAATTTGCTGGACTGTTGCCTGATATGATGGGAAAAGGTTGAGGGACTTGAGGCTGAATTCGTTAGAGATAAGAGAGAAGGTGTATATGTCCTGCTAAGATTTGCTTTCCCAAAATGCAGCACCTCGCACTTATCTGAATTAAACTCCATCTGCCACTTCTCAACCCATTGGCCCATCTGGTCCAGATCCTGTTGTAATCTGAGGTAACCCTCTCTTTGCTGTCCACTACACCTCCAATTTTGGTGTCATCTGCAAACTTACTAACTATACCTCTTATGCTCACATCCAAATCATTTATGTAAATGACAAAAAGTAGAGGACCCAGCACCGATCCTTGTGGCACTTCACTGGTCACAGTCCTCCAGCCTGAAAAATAACCCCCCACCACCACCCTCTGTCTTCTACCTTTGTGCCTGTTCTGAAGCCAAATGGCTAGTTCTCCTTTTATTCCATGAGATCTAACCTTGCTAATCAGTCTCCCATGGGGAACCTTGTCAAACGCCTTACTGAAGCCCATACAGATCACATCTATTGCTCTGCCCTCATCAATCTTCTTTATTACTTCTTCTAAAAACTCAATCAAGTTTGTGAGACATGATTTCCCACGCACAAAGCCATGTTGACTATCCCTAATCAGTCCTTGCCTTTCCAAATACATGTACATCCTGTCCCTCAGGATTCCCTCCAACAACTTGCCAACACTGAGGTTAGGCTCACCGGTCTATAGTTCCCTGGCTTGTCTTTACCGCCCTTCTTAAACCGTGGCAGCATTTTTGCCAACTTCCAGTCTTCCGGCACCTCACCTGTGACTATCAATGATACAAGTGTCTCAGCAAGAGGCCCAGCAATCATGCCGCAACATGACCTCCCAACTCCCATACTCTCAAGGGAGTGTTGCTGAACAAAGAGACCTTGGAATGCAGGTTCGTAGCTCCTTGAAAGTGGAGTCACAGGTAGACAGGATAGTGAAAATGGTGTTTGGTATGCTCTCCTTTATTGGTCAGAGCATTGGGTATAGCGGTTGGGAGGTCATGTTGTGGCTGTACAGGACATTGGTTAGGCCACTTTTGGAATATTACATGCAATTCTGCTTTCCTTCCTATTGGAAGGATGTTGTGAAACTGGAAAGGGTTCAGAAAAGATTGACAAGGATGTCCATGCTGTACATCTCTATGACTCTATGACTCTAAGGTTGAGAGGTGACTTAATTGAAACATATAAGATAATCAGAGGGTTAGATAGGGTTGACAGTGAGAGCCTTTTTTCTCTAATGGTGATGGCTAGCACAAGGAGACATAACTTTAAATTGAGGGGTAATAGATATAGGACAGATGTCAAAGGTAGTTTCTTTCCTCAGAGATTAGTAGGGACATGGAACGCACCGCCTGCAATAGTAGTAGACTCACCAACTTCACGGACATTTAAATGGTTATTGGATTGGCATTTGGATGAGAATGGAATAGTGTAGGTTAGATGGGCTTCAGATTGGTTTCACAGGTCAGTGCAACATTGAGGGCCGAAGGGCCTGTAGTGTGCTGTAATGTTCTATGTTCTATGTTCAAAAATACATCTTTAATGCAAAGTGAAACAGATAGTTCTAAAAATTGGAAAGAGCCAGTGAATTCCTGGCATTGATCTCAGTTTGGAGAACAAATGGATTAGGAGCAGGAACAGACCATATTGTCCTTAAGCCTGTTCTGTCATTCAATAAGATCATGACTGATCTGTTTTTAGGTCTCAACTCCACTTTCCTGTATTTCTCCATAACGTTTAACTCTCTTGTTGAGCAAAAATCTATTTGACTTTGCCTTGAATATATGCAATGACCTCCAGCCATCTGATTTTCTTTGTCCATGTTCAGAAAGGAATCTTCATGAGCTATATCTCTCTTTGTGCGTTCTATGGAAACATGTGGGTGGCACGGTGGCACAGTGGTTAGCACTGCTGCCTCACAGCGCCAGAGACCCGGGTTCAATTCCCGCCTCAGGCGACTGACTGTGTGGAGTTTGCACATTCTCCCCGTGTTTGCGTGGGTTTCCTCCGGGTGCGGAGGTTTCCTCCCACAGTCCAAAGATGTGCAGGTCAGGTGAATTGGCCAAGCTAAATTGTCCCTAGTGTTAGGTAAGGGGTAAATGTAGGGGTATGGGTGGTTTGCACTTCAGCGGGTTGGTGTGGACTTGTTAGGCAGAAGGGCTTGTTTCCACACTGCAAAGTAATCTAATCTAAATGTTCCCCTTGTATTACAGCTACCTGATGCTCCCTTGCTGAAGATTACTTAGACATTCCTATTGCGGCAATTGGTTTCCCACTAAACTTCCAACAACTAACTTTGGAATGTCCAGTTTTATTATAATGGAAACATGTTCTTTCTATCATTTCTTCATTCCAGCCTTTCTCCTTCATAATTCTGGTGCCCTTCTGTCTGTTCTAATCAACTAGTACCTCTTCCATCCACAGATTTTGTATTCCTCCAGTTTCCATGTGGCTGTGTGGTTAGCACTGCTGCCTCACAGCTCCAGGGACGGTGGTTTGATTTCATCCACAGGTGACGGCCTGTGTGGAATTTACACATTTACACAACCCACCTGCTTCCTCCCACAGTCCAACAATGTGCAGGCTAGGTGGATTAGCCATGGAAAATGCAGGACTACAAGAGTAGGGTACAGTAGAGGGTGGATCTGGGTAGACTGCTCTTCAGAGGTTTGGTATGGACTCAATAGGCTGAGTGGCCTGCTTCCACATGATAGGGATTCTATAATTTCCAGAACACCATTTCCCTGCCTGTAACTGTGCAATATCTTAGACATCTACTAGAACCACTACTTCTTTGATCTTGAATATTTAGTCCTCATGTAAATAAGTCTTTAAGTTTTCTGGAATGCTATTTCTGAATTCTTCCATGATCATATTTTACTTTATATTCTCAGTTTTGTTTCTGTGGCTTAAGTGTTGTAAGATATTGATCCCACACAATAACTGAACTTCACTTCCTTAGCTGCCTTGGAAGAATCTATACTCACACAGCCAGAGAATTATTTCAGGCCTTTGGATTACTCGGGATAAGCACAAACCCCTAATGCCCTCGTATGCAAAATGAAAAGGTGCTGCAAATCACAGTAATCTTCAAGAGCACATGTTCAAACAGTACATTTGGTATTAAAAGCAAATTTGATCTCTTTCATCCACCCATGTGAAACTGATAACATGAAGTAAAAACAAAATCAGTTCAAAATGGATTAGTATTCCTGCGTAATGTAGGTTTAGCTAACATCGCTACATAAACTGAAATGCAATCTCTGTCCCATTTTATGTGTTGATTTTTATTATTTGGTGATGAATTTGTATTTTTTTAAAACAACAAAGAACAGTAGGTGTTGGAAATATGAAACACAAACAGGAATTGCCGGAGGAACTCAGTCGGTCTGAGGAAGGGCCTCTGGACCTGAAACATTAACTCTGCTTTCTGTCTCCACAGATGCTGCCACACTGCTAGGTTTCTCCAGCATTTCTGTTTTTATATTTTTTTTAATATGTATTTGTTCAGGGGATCTGTGGCTAGGGCAGAATTTATTGTCCTTGAAAAGTTAAGGGCTAACTACCTTCTTGACGACAATTGTCCAATTACTGTGATTTGCAGCACCTTTTCATTTTGCATATGAGGGCATTAGGGGTTTGTGCGTATCCCGAGTAATCCAAAGGCCTGAAATAATTCTCTGGCTGTGTGAGTATAGATTCTTCCAAGGCAGCTAAGGAAGTGAAGTTCAGTTATTGTGTGGGATCAAGCAGAATTTATTGTCCTTGAAAAGTTAGGGGCTAACTACCTTCTTGACCACAATTGTCCAAGTGCCGTAGGTATTCCCAGTGTGGTTAGGAAGGAGCTCCACGATATTGACCCAGCAGCAATGAAGGAACGGTTACATAGGTCCAACTTAGGATGGTAGATGGCTTGAAGGGGAGTCTAGAAGTTGTTATGTACCCATACATTTTCTGTGCTTGTCCTTTAAAGTGGTAGAGCCGCATGTTTTCTTTTTATAGAATCCCTACAGTATGGAAACAGGCCATTTGGCCCAACAAATCCGCACCGACCTTCTGAAGAGTACCCCACCCAGACACATTCTCCTACATTTCCCCTGACTAATGCGTGTAACCAACACATCCCTGGATACCATGGGCAATTTAGCATGCACATCTTTGGACTGTGAAAGGAGACCGGAGCACTCAGAGGAAACCAGTGCAGAAATAGGGAGAATATGCAAACTCCACACAGATAGTCACCCGAGGCTAGAACTGAACCTGATGCTGTGAGGCAGCAATGCTAACCACTGAGCCACCATACCAGGTAGGTGCTGTGGAAGAAGCCTTGGAGAGATGATGTAGTGCATTTTATGGATGTGATAATGCACTCTGATCCTAGTTTCCCACAAGGTGAAACAACCTCTCAGCATCTACACTTCAGGAATCTTATGTTTCAATCAGGCCCTTCCTAGAATCCTCTTTCCTCATTGGGATATATCTCTATTGCAAGCCGTACAATGTTTTTTTTAAAATGTCTGTCATCATTCCTGGAATATTTTTTCTGCTAAACTCCTTTAAAAATCTATTCTACCCAACACAGTTCTCATTCCTTTATGACTACACATCTGTAAGCTTAGCATATTTGTTTATCACATTCAACTGTGCATTGATGATGGATGTAGTAAATGATTAAGGTCATAGAGTCATAGAGATGTACAGCATGGAAACAAACCCTTCAGTCCAACCAATCCATGCCGACCAGATATCCCAACCCAATCTAGTCCCACCTGCCAGCACCCGGCCCATATCCCTCCAAACCATTCCTATTCATATACCCATCCAACTGCCTCTTAAATGTTGAATTGTACCAGCCTGCGCTGCTTCCTCTAGCAGCTCATTCCATACACGTACCAGATGGATGGCAAGCCAATTAATGCTTGCCATCCAATGGTGTCAAACTTCTCGTGTATTGTTGGAGCCGCACTCATCCAAGTGAAGGGAAAGTATTCCATCACAATCCTCAATTGTACCTTGTAGTTGGTGGATCGGCATTGAGGAATCAAGAGTTGAGTTATGTGCCACAGAAAAATCCTAGCCTCTGACTTGCTCTTGGAGCTACAGTATTGGTGTGGCATTAATGTAAATTTATCACAGTTTTAGCTTATTTCACAATTCAATGCTAAGTACAGTAGAATTTAAAGTAAGCAAGAAATAAGCATGCAAGATCAAACACAAAGTGTTTTTGAAAATATGCTTCCACACTCATTTACTAACTTTGATAGAGATATAAATTTTGTTACATGTTTTATATAATGAAAATTATTGAGAATTAATCATTCGCTTTAACATTATCTGAAGTGATTTACCTCCTTCTCTAGTGTTCTTACTTTTTCCTTTGCTTCTTGAAGTTCACTTTCTACTTCAGATGAATCTGAAATTGAACCAATCTGTGTGAAGTTTACATCTTGTATCTAAAAAAAAACACATGATCATTTCTACATCACAACCAACAGCACTCATCAAGATGATGCTATCACCACAAAGATTTCTCTATTAATGTGTCTCAGTTGTGTAAAGAAAATCTAAATCTTTATTTTGCATAACTGCATTTAGTCTAATTTAGTTTGTAGTTGACGTTAAACTGAAACCTACAGTTTAAATTTAGTAGTTGCCAATCTTTAGCTAGGTTCCCATCCAGCCCCAACAAGGATTCCAGGGAATAAAAAAACAGCTGAGGCTCTAGACTCAGAGAGACTTTTTACACTGAAAGCATATAAGGTAAAGTCATCATAGTCCCACTTTCTCAACAGAGAGAGAGGTGACTGGTGATGACTTTAACCTGAGGGTTACCATGGCTCAGGTGAGTGGCAAGATTGAGAAGGAGAGCACTTCATGGTGACGTTAGCCAGTACAGGAATGGGACCTACACTGTTGTGGTCAACTCTGCATTGTAAACAAACTGTCCAGCCAACGGAGCTAACATCCAAACACCCAACAGTCACAAGGTTCTTGAAAGCTGTGTGGTCTGCAGGGTCCATGGCATTGTGGTACGGGGGCTTTTGAGTGGAAGGAGAAACAGCCCATCAAGTCTGCACTGACCCTCTGAAGAGCAGTGCTGGGGCTAGTGACTAGGGGACAAATCTAGTTATGGGAATCAATTCTGTTCACTGCAGCCATCAGCATGAGTCCCAAAGGCTGAGTTGCTTGTTTTGTGCCAGTCAGGGAATCCCCTCAGGATTGGAGAGGAACCTGGGAGTGTTGTTGTCATCCACATTGGCACCAGCGATAGGGCTAGAAAAGGTATTCTGCTGAAAGAATTTTAACAGTTAAGAATTAAATTAGAAAGCAAAACCTGATTTCCTTCTTCTGTGTACTCCTACTTCCTTTGTACTTTGATTAGATGTGGGCGGCACGGTGGCACTGTGGTTAGCACTGCTGCCTCACAGCACCAGAGACCCAGGTTCAATTTCCGCCTCAGGCGACTGACTGTGTGCAGTTTGCACATTCTCCCCGTGTCTGCGTCGGTTTCCTCCGGGTGCTCCGGTTTCCTCCCACAGTCCAAAGATGTGCAGGTCAGGTGAATTGGCCATGCTAAATTGCCCGTAGTGTTAGGTAAGATGTAGATGTAGGGGCATGGGTGGGTTGCGCTTCGGCGGGTTGGTGTGGACTTGTTGGGCCGAAGGGCCTGTTTCCACACTGTAAGTAATCTAATCTAACCTCCAAGAAACTAATTTTGAGTTTGCTAACTAAGCTACGGTTAAACTACCATAACATAAATAAAGTCAAGGCATTGAATGAATAACCTAAGCAGCAAATAGGGTCAAAGGTGTAAAAATGGTAAGAAGGTAAAATTATTCAGAAGAAACCATGTGAATGAAGGGCACAAATAGGAGGTCATTAGGTATGATCTTGTAGCCATTACATAGACATGGTTACAAGGAGAACTAAATACAGATTGGTATGTAGTATTTTGAGAGAACAGGCGGGAAGGAAAATGTAGTGGGGTGGCATTGGTCGTGTGAGGTGGAACAAGTACAACAACAAGAAATAATTTTGGATTTAAAAATGTCAAATCTATTCGGGTGGAGCTAAGAAATAACCGGGGAAGAAAATATTGTTGGGATTAGTCCATAGGCCCCTGACAATAGCTATACTGTAGAAAGAGAATAAATAATAAGGGCATGTAAAAAAGGCAGTATATTAATCAAGGATGATTTATTTTTCACATCAAATGGAAGAAACAAATTGGCAGGGGTAACCATGAAGAAGAATTCATCACGTATATTCAGGGCAGTTTCCTACAACAAAATATTGTGGATCCAATCGGGGTCAAGTTATTTTGGGGCTGGTATTGTGTAATGGGGCAAGTTTAATAAATTATCTCAAAGAGAAAGGTCCCCTTGGAAACAATAACCATAATGTGGTAACATTTATCATTCAGTTTGGTGATAAACTTGGGTCAGCAACAACTATGCTAAACCTAAATGTGTCTAATTATAAAGGAATTAGAACCTTACTGGGTGAAATGGACTTGGAGTTGATATCCCAACTCCTAACCTCAGTGGTCTGAACAATGAAGGTTGGCATTCCAAACGTCTTCTTCACCATTTTGTCTGTCTGTGACACAACTTTCAATCAACTATATACTAGAACCTCTAGGTCTCTCTGATCTACAAGACTATCCAGGGCTCTACCATTAACTACATAAGCCTTGGCCTTGTTCATCGTACCAAAGTGTGACACCTTGCATTTATTAAATTTGGACTCCAATTGTCTTTCTTTGGCCAATTGGCCCAATTAACCTAATTGATCAAGATCCCTTTGTATCTTAGATAATCTTTTTCACTGTCATCTATACCTCCAATTTTAATGTCATCCACAAACTTACTAACCGCGCTTCCTATATTCTCATCCAAACTGTTTATAACAAACAATAGCGGATCCAGCTCTGATCTCTCTCTCTGCACCTGCTCTGCGGCTGTAGCACTATCTTCTGTGTTCTGTTCTGCTCCCCTGATGCACTTTGTATAGTATGATCTGCCTGTATTGCATGCAAAACAACACTTTTCACTGCACCTCAGTACACGTGACAGCAATAAATTAATCAATCAATCAGAACATCACTGGTCATAGGCCTCCTGTCCAAAAAACAACTTCCACCACTGCGCTTTGTATCCTACATTCAAGCCAATTTTGTATCAAACAGGCAAGCTCACCCTGACAACATCTACTGCTTTACCCTCATCAATCTTTTTGGTTATCCTCAAAAACCTCAATTAAATTTGTGAGACACAATTTCCCTCGCAGAAAGCCATGCTGACTATCCTTCATCTGTCCTTGCCTCTCCAAATGTATGTAAATCCTATCTCTCAGAATCCCCTCCAATAACTTACCCAACGCTGATGTCAGACTCACAGGTCTATACTTCCCAGGCTTCTCCTTACAGCCTTTCTTAAATAAAGGCATTACATTAGCCACCCTCCAGTCCTCCGGCACCTCATCCATGTCTATAGGGTGATACGAACATCCCTGCTAGAAATTAACTGCCTTTTACAAGAGAAACTGAATACAAAAATAGGGAAATTATCTGCTTCAGTTAAACAAGGTGTTGGTGAGTCCACATCTGCAGAACAGTGTCCAGAACTGGTCTCCTTATTTAAGGATGGAAGCAGTTCATAGAGACATTCCAGACACCTAGAACGTACAAGGTGTAATGAGGCAAAGTTAAATAGGCTAGGCTTGCATCTGCTAGAGTTAGAAAGAGTAAGAGCAATTTGATTGAAACATGTACAATCTCCAGGAATCTTTACAGGGTGGATGTGAGATAAACACTTCTCCCTGTGGGAGAATCTGGAATTGGGGTCACAGTTTTACATCACAGAAGGGCATGTGCCTTTGAAACCCTCTTTCTCAAAATACTGAGAAATAATGTTATTAAGATTATTAAAATAATGTTTGTAAGATATTTTTGGATATTAAGAAGACTGAAGTTATTGGCAGGAGCGGGTGGTAGGTGATGATGTGGAATTATCAGGTCAGCCATAACCTTATGAATGATGGAGGAGGCTCAGGAGCTGAATAACCTACTGTTATTCCTAATTTGTATGTTGGTATCTTCCTCTTTGCTAGTTAATGACTTTGCTCAGTAGAGAGATTTTTCCCTGATTCCCATTGGGTAAGTTTATTAGGGATCCTTGATGCCATACTCAATCAAATGCTGCCTTAATATCAAGGACTGTCACTCCAGCTCATTTTGTTTCCAAATACAATTGATGATTCTCTCAGATGAGTGGCAGTTTCTAAGTATCAAAACTGGTTTAATCGTCCAACTCAAAACTGGTCTTCGTTGAACCTGGAATGCCAATAGTTAGCCTGGCAGATTGCACCTTTGGATTTGTTGGACCAAAGATGGACCAAGAAATGATAAGGGAATATAGAATAGAATACAAATGTAATTTAGTAAAAAAAATTATAAAAACATACTGTAAAATATTCTATAGGCGCATAAAATGCTAACATTTAACTAAAACGAATGTGACTCTGACAGGGTCAATTTATAATCATAGAATCATGGAATAGAATTATAGAATCCCTACTGTGTAGAAAGAGACCATTCAGCCCACTGAGTCTGAACTGACCTTCTGAAGTGCATCCCACAGAAAGCCAGCCCCTTTTTTTATCCCCCATAACACTGCATTGCCTATGGCTAACCCACCTAGCCTGTACATGCCTGGAAACTATGGACAATCAAGCATGGTGAAACCAGTCTAACCTGCGTATCTTTGGAATATGGGAGAAAACTGGGGCACCTGAAGGAAACCCATGCAGACACGGGAAGAATGTGCAAACTCCAAACACACAGTTGCCCAAGGGTGGAATCGAACCTGGGTCCCTGGCACTGTGTGGCAGCATAATGGGTAATAAATAAGAAATGTCAGAGAAGCTAAATGATTACTTTGTGTCTGTTTTCACTGAGAAGGATACCAAAAATCTCTCAAAATTAAAGATCCAAATAGCTAGGGCAAATGAGGTGCAGAAGGAAATGAGCATCAATAAGATGATTGAACTGGAGAAATTAATAACACTGAAAGACAATATATCAGCATGAACTAATGATCTATATCAAACAAATCACTAGAGATAGTAGATGTATTGGTGTTTATCTTCCAAAACTCTATAGTTTTTGGAATGTTTCCCCTTGATTAGAAAGTAACAAATGTGACCTATTATTTAAGATGGGAGCAAGAGAGAAAACGACAAATACAGACCAGTTAGCCTTAACTCAGCAATAGGAAACTGGCTAGAAACTATTATAAAGAATAAGATATATAGACACCTGATTTATAATGACTTGATTGGGCAAAGTTGCATGGATTTGTGAATGGCAATCCTGTTTGATTAACTTGAGAGTTTGTTTTGAAACGTTATGAACAAATTTGATAAAGGAGAACCAATTGATACAGTATACTTAGATTTTCGGATAACTTTTGATAATATCCACCATAGGAGGCTGGTTAGGAACATTAAAGCAATATTTCTTAAATGGCAGGTTGGATACTGTGTAGATGTACAAAGGGATTAAGATGTCCTTGTCGATGAGTCAATAAAGGTCAAGGTTCCCCATGGGAGACTGGTTAGCAAGGTTAGATCACACGAAATACAGGGAGAACAAGCTATTTGGATACAGAACTGGCTCAAAGGTAGAAGACAGAGGGTGGTGGTGGAGGGTTGTTTTTCAGACTGGAGGCCAGTGGAGTGCCACAAGGATTGGTGCTGGGTCCTCTACTTTTTGTCATTTACATAAATGATTTGGATGCGAGCATAAGAGGTACAGTTAGTAAGTTTGCAGATGACACCAAAATTGGAG
>NC_057711.1:130117820-130119213 GCF_004010195.1 Chiloscyllium plagiosum
AAAGATATAAAAGAGACCTAAGGGGCAACTTTTTCATGCAGTGGGTGGTACGTGTATGGAATGAGCTGCCTGAGGAAATGGTGGAGGCTGGTATAATTGCAACATTTAAGAAGCATTTGGATTGGTATATGGATAGGAAGGGTTTGGAGGGATATGGGCCGGGTGCTGGCAGGTGGGACGAGATTGGGTTGGGATATCTGGTTGGCATGGATAGGTTGGACCGAAGGGTCTGTTTCCATGCTGTACATCTCTATGACCCTATAACATGCAAATGCAGCCACTGATTAACCAGGCTAATGGAAGGTTAGCCATTATTGCAAGAGAATTTGAGTGCAGGAGTCATGAAGTGCCACTTTAATTTTATAGGAGGTTGGTGAAACCACCTCTGGAATAGTACGTAGTGTTTATGATCCCCTTATTTCAGGAAAAATATTATTGCTGCAGAGAAAGTGCAACCAATGTTCACCAGAGCCAGCAGGACTGTTCTATGAAAAGAGACTGGGCAAACTGGGGTGTACTTCTCTGAGAGTGTCAAAGAATGTGAGTTGATCTCAATGAAATTGATGAAATACTTGAAGGAAGATGCAGTCAAGACATTCCCCTGGTTAGGGAGTCCAGAATCAGGGGGTATTATTTTAAACTAAGGGGGATGTCTGAGATGTGGACAATTGTTTTCTCACTCAGAGAGTTGTGAACCTTTGGAATTCTCTCTTACAAAGGGTTGTGGAGGCTCAGTATGTTTACTTGTTCAAGGTGAGAGGTGGGAATTTTAAGGGGGATACACACGGCAAGTACTTCACACAGAGGGTGGTGGGCATTTGGAACATGTTGCCAGCAGAGGTGGTAAAGGCAGGCACGGTAGATTCATTTAAGATGCATCTGGACAGAGACATGAGTAGGTGGGAAGCAGAGGGATACAGATGCTTAGGAATTCGGCGACAGGTTTAGACAGTAGATTTGGATCGGCTCAGGCTTGGAGGGCCGGAGGGCCTGTTCCTGGGCTGTCAATTTTCTTTGTTCTTTGTGAGTATGCTTAAGGTGGAGATTAATCGAAATTTGATTATTAGTAGCATACATTCATATGGGGATGGGGTGGGTAAAAAGCATTGAAGTGTGTCATCAGTCACGATTGCACTGAATGGAGGTATAGGCTCAATGGGCTGAATGGCCTACTCCTATTCTTAGGAGAAAGTGAGGACTGCAGATGCTGGTGATCAGAGCTGAAATTGTGTTGCTGGAAAAGCGCAGCAGGTCAGGCAGCACCCAAGGAGCAGGAGAATTGACATTTCAGGAATGAGGGAAGTGTGTCAAGCAGGCTAAGATAAAAGGTAGGGAGGAGGGACTTGGGGGAGGGGTATTGGAAATGCGATAGGTGGAAGGAGGTAAAGGTGAG
>NC_057711.1:130120300-130186374 GCF_004010195.1 Chiloscyllium plagiosum
TGGCTACTCCTTTGGTTTGGAGGAAGTGGGAGGATTGGAAAGAGAAGTTGTTCAGAGTGAGGACCAGTTCAGTCCTATCCTTGGCCTGTATTATTTCTAATGACACACTGACCTGTGGCGCCATCATCAAATAACAGAATCTATACATATGCTGTATACTGAGTCATTCAGGACTAATCGCACACCTCCTCTTGACACTTCCATTGTTTCACTATTTGATGCACCACTTGTCTGACGCCTGATATTTGATAGGCAGCAATTTGCCCCAGACAAATATTGGGAAGAATTGGCTTTCCTTTCCACCACAATCTCCTTTCTTTCCCATTATTTCTGTCACTTTTCCTGGCAATTGTCCAAAGCTGAACCAGAACATCTGTAAGAGCAAATTACTGCAGATGTTGGAGTCTGTACTGAAGACAACAAATGCTGGTGATCACAGAGGGTTAAAGAGCATCCATGGAGAGAGAGCAAGCTAACATTTCCAGTATAGATGATATCAGCTCTGATGAAGAGTCATCTAGACTCAAAATGTTAAGCTTACTTTCTCTCCATGGATATTGCCTGACCCCCTGTGATCTAAAATATCAGGAACCTTGGTGCCGTGTTTGACATGGAGATAATATTCAAATCACATCTGTTCCATTGTCAAGACTGCCTTCTATCACATTACTTGATTCTGACCCAGTCTCAATTTATTTGCTGCTGGAGCCCTCTTCCATGCTTTTCTGGGTTTGACCACTCCAATATTGTCCTGGCTAGTATCCCATTGTCCATGCCATGTTCTCTTGTGCTCAACACAAGCCTATCCTTCCTTTAAATCCGAACAACTGTCATCCCTGTGCCTGCTAAATTGCACTGACCAGTAATCTGACAACACCTCAATATCATAATCCCTGTTCTCGTTTTAAATCATAGGATCCCCACAGTGCAGAAAGAGGTCATTCAGCCCATCGGTTTAAGCATTGAACCGCCGAGGGACACCCATCCAGACCCAACTCCCACGCTATCTCCATAACCCCACATTTCTCATGGTTAATCCCCCTAACTTGGACACCATGGGCAAGTTAGCATGGTCAATCCACACAATCTGCACAGCTTTGGATGTGGAAAGCAACTATAGTACACGGAGGAGAATGTACAAACTCCACACACTTATCCAAGGCTGGAAATGAACCTGGGTCCATGGCACTGAAAGACAGCAGTGCTAACCACTGAGCCTCCATGCTTTCACCCCTCCCTTACATTGTAATTTCCCCCGCCTTACAAACATCTGAGATCATTGCACTCCAATTTTGAAAATTTGGACAGCACTAATCTTAATTGGTCCACCAATGGTGACAGCACCTTCAGATGTCTGGGCGCAAACCTATGGAATTCTCTCCATATCCTTGTTTACCTTCCTACCTGTCCTTATTATGTTTGATTAGATTCCCTACAGTGTGGAAACAGGCCCTTCGGCCCAACAACTCCACACCGCCTCTGAAGAGTAACCCACCCAGACCCATTTCCCTCTGACTAATGCACCTAACACTATGGGCAATTTAGCATGGTCAATTCACCTGACCTGCACATCCTTGGAGCACCCAAAGGAAACCCACGCAGACACAGGGAGAATGCGCAAACTCCACACGGACAGTCGTCCGAGGCTGGAATCAAACCTGGGACCCTGGTGTTGTGAGGCAGCAGTGCTAACCACTGAACCACCGTGCCACCCCCACAGATTTCTTAAAATCTCTTTTTGATCTGGAGGTTCCTTCTGTGACCCAATGTCACTTTGTTTTTAAAAGTTTGATTGTGGCATTCTTAAACACCTTGTGATGTTTGCTACATTAAGGTGCTATATAAATGCACAATGTTTATTCTCCCTCACCATAACACAATTGACTGAAACTATCATATTTGATTTGATTTATTACTGTCACATATGCTAAAATACTGTTAAAAGTCTTGTCTTATGTGCTACCAGACAAATCATACCATACATAAATACATCAGGGAATAGAAAAGAGTGCAGAATATAGTGTTACAGCTACAGAGAAGGTGCAGAGAAAGAACAACTTAAGTGAATGAGAGTTACGTTCATAGTCTGATTACAGCGGGGAATCTGTCAGTATAGGTCCAATTGTTCTGTAAAACTATCTTCTTGAACCAACTGTTGTGGAGGGTGCTGACTCTGTGGAACTCATTGCCTTAGAGGACTGTGGAGGCCAAGGCACTGAGTGTATTAAGATCGAGGCAGACAGGTTCAGGATTAGTAAGAGGGTGAAAGACTACAAGGAGAAGGCAGGAGAGTGGGATTGAGAAACCTTTGTCCTACTCAAATGACAGAAACAAAAAAAAACTGCAGATGCTGGAATTGATGGTAGACTGGCAGGAGGCTGGAAGAACACATCACGCCAGGCAGCATCAGGAGGGACAGGCAGGAGGCTGGGGGAACACAGCAAGGCAGGCAGCATCAGGAGGTGGAGAAGTCTACGTTTCGGGTGTAACCCTTCTTCAGGACTGGGGGGTGGGTGTAAGGGGAGCTGTAGATAAAGGGGGTGGCGGGGGCAGGGTGGTGAGGTCGGGATAGGTGGAGACAGGAATGACAGAGCACACTCCCCCTTCCCCCACCCTACCTTCAGCACATAAACCAACATTTTCCTAGCTGCTGTCAGTTCTGAGGAAGGGTCACCGAACTCGAAATGCTAACTCTGATTTCTCTGCATACTTGCTGAGCTTTCCCAGCAACCTCTGTTTTTGTTTGGGTGAGAGATGACTCGACGGGCCGAATGGCCTAAGTCCGCTTCTCCACCGGCCAGTTTTACGGAAAGAAAAAACAACAAAAAAAGTTGATATCCTCACCAAGTCGTCAATGTAATTTGGAGCTCCCTTTGTACAGCTGTTAGCTTGTGCTATTCTGCAAATAGGAGAGGAAATGCGTTAGCAACGATCCTTCCCTAATTGTGCAGAACAACTTTGCGAACGGCGTTAAACACGACGTAGAGAGAGACTGGTGGCGAGCAGCCCCCAATTCACGCATCAATAGACCACTCGGTGAGGGTGAGGTGTGGATGCGGTACCTGGGGGCTTTCCGCAGGTGAGCAGTGTCTGGCCCTGGTTTGCTGAGGCCGGGTTTCACTGATATCATTCTAACATTGGCACTAGCTGCATGACCCATACCCCAGGGAGAGAGGTCCCTGCTGTAGGTCTGAACCGCTTCTCCCGCGCCGGGGGGGCTCCCCTTGTTTATTGATACAGCGGCGTTGCTAAGCAACATCATTGTAAAGCTACAATCGATGGGCGGTGAGGCTGCCCTCCTGGGACACAGAAACATTACCCCCTTTCCCGCTGTTGGCTCAGTATTCTGGCAGGAGGAGCTTCCGAGTGGATCCTGCACTTCCTTGCTCAGCCAGAGCACTGATGGAAGTTCCTTTGTTGTTGTGGTTCTGTTCGCCGAGCTGGGAATTTGTGTTGCAAATTCCCTTGGCATAACTTCAAACAATATACATTAAAGAAAGCGAGCAGTACATCACCCAGCCTCTCAGCAGCACCCTGTCTGATCTCATCTAACCTCAGCTCCATTCCCCCTGCTCGCTCCCCATGATCTTTTAACCCATTACTGACTAGAAATCTGCTTTTCTCTTTAAATTTACTCAATGTCTCAACACCCATCACACTCTGAGGTGAAAACAAAAATCGCTGGAAAACACAACGGGTCAGACAGCATCCGTGGAGGGAGAGAGAGAGAGAGAGCAAAGAAAGCAAGCTAACAGAGCTCTGATGAAGAGTTGTAGAAATATACAGCACAGAAACAGGTCCTTTGATCCAACTCATCCATGCCAACCAGATATTCTCATCTAGTCCCACTTGCCAGCACTCGGCCCATATCCCTCTGAACCCTTCCTATTCTTATACCTATCCAGATGCCTCTTAAATGTTGCAATTGTACCAGCCTCCACCACATCCTCTGGCAGCCCATTCCATACACGTATCACCCTCTGCGTGAAATAGTTGCCCTTAGGTCTCTTTTATATCTTTCCCCTCTCACCCTAAACCTATGCCCTCTAGTTCTGGACTCCCCCACCCCAGGGAAAATGACCTTGTCTATTTACCCTATCCACGTCCCTCATGATTTTATAAATCTCTATAAGGTCACCCCTCAGCCTCCAACTCTGCAGGGAAAACAGCCCCAGCCTGTTCAGCCTCTCCCTACAGCACAAACCCTCCAACCCTGGCAACATCCTTACTAGTTTTTTTCTGCACCCTTTCAAGTTTCACAACATCCTTTGAGTCATCTAGAATCGACACGTTACTTACTTTCTCTCCATCAATACTGCCTGACCCGCTGTGATCTCCAGCATTTTTTGTTGTTTGCAATAATTTGCTCCTACACTCTAGGGTCTGTATTGAGTTCCACAGATTCACAACCTTTTGAGAGAAGTAATTTCCCCTCGTCTGTTTAAATCTGCTCTCTCTTACCCTACAACTGTGACTTCTGTTTCCAGATTTCTTAAAATGAAGAAATATCCTTTCTACGTCCACATTGTCAATCCTCTCTCACATCTTTTATCCCTCAGTTTGATCTCTTCTCATTTTTTTAAACACCAGAGAGTATAGGTCTAAGCTGTTCAATCTCTTCATAAGACTGCACATAACACAGTTCTCCTGCTTCTGCACTCCCTTTACATTTATACCATTTATTACATCTTGCTTCTTGAATTATCAGAAAATCAGACCCTTATAGCACAGAGGCTGTAAATTGTTGGTAATTATGAAACTTCATTCCAGTCATAACAGCATTGTGAAGTATGGTGGCTCAGTGGTTAGCGTCGCTGCCTTATAGTGTCAGGGACCCAGGCTTGATTCCAGCCTCAAGCAACTGTCTCTGTGGAGTTTGTAATTCTCCCCACGTCTGTGGGTTTCCTCCAGGCGCTCTGGTTTCCTCCCCCAGACCAAAGATGTGCAGATTAAGCTGTGCTAAATTGCCCATTGTGTCGAGGGATATGTGGGTTAGGTAGATTGACCATTGGAAATGCAGGGTTATAGGATCATGGTCTGAATGGGATGGTCTTCGGAGGGACAGAGTGGACACAATGGGCTGAATGGCCTTCTTTCACTTTGTAAGGATTCTATGATTCTACAGGAACAAGGATTTAGATTGGATTTTGAGAATCTCATTAAAGTCAATCAGGTTTATACTGCCTCTCTGTGCTTTAGTCTCTAAAATAATATTTGGTTCCTAGAATATTTTTGAGGTGATAACAAGCAGGTAAGGAAGAAATGTAACTTAGTTAGGTTCTCAGAATGTGTTCAATCATGTAATACACTCAGGCGACGGGAGAAAAAAATCCCATGGTGTTGGAGGTAATGTATTAGCAAGGGTAGAGGAAGACATAGAAGATATAAAGAAGATGGACATAGTTGGAACAGGGATCAGTGCTGATGCCACATTTATTTACAATTATATATTAATGATTTGCATGAAGAAGGTGAATGTACTTTTGCTAAGTTTGTAGCTGACAAAACTAAATCAAGAGGCAAGTGCTGAGGACAGCACAAGGAGTCTCCAGAGAGGGGATATAGACGCATTAGGAGATTGGACAAAAACTTGGCAGATGGAATATAATGTTGGAAAATGTGAGATTATGCACTTCAGCAGGGAGAATAGAGGACTGGGATATTATTTAAATGGAGAAAGTGAGGTCTGCAGATGCTGGAGATCAGAGCTGAAAATGTGTTGCTGGAAAAGCGCAGCAGGTCAGGCAGCATCCAGGGAATAGGAGAATCGACATTTCGGGCATAAGCCCTTCTTCAGGAATTGGGCTTATGCCCGAAATGTCGATTCTCCTGTTCCCTGGATGCTGCCTGACCTGCTGCGCTTTTCCAGCAACACATTTTCAGCTATTGTTTAAATGGAGAAAGCTTGCAGAAAGCTGCAGAACAAGGGAATCCTTGTCCCTGGATCACAAAAGCTAGCATCCAATGTCAGCACGTAATAGGGAAAGTTGACATTTATTTTAAAGGGAGTGAAGTATAAATGTGGGGAGGTTTCATCAAAACTACAAAAGGCACTAGTCACACCACAGCCAGAACACTGTGAACATTTTTGAGACCCTTATTCAAGGAGAGATAGATTGACAATGGAGGCAGTTGAGAAAAATTTTACAAGGCTGTTACCATGTATGAAGGAGAAGTTGAGTAGATTGGCCTTGTATTCATTGAAATTTAGAATTATGAGCAGTGACCTCATTGAAACATATAAGATTCTAAGAGGACTGGACAGGATTGGTGTAGAAAGGTTGTTTCCCCTTGTGGGAAACTCTAGGACCAGAGGACACAATCCCAGGATAAAGGGGCACATGTTTAGATTAGATTAGATTACATTACAGTGTGGAAACAGGCCCTTCGGCCCAACAAGTCCACACCGACCCGCCGAAACGAAACCCACCCATACCCCTACATTTACCCCTTACCTAACACTACGGGCAATTTAGTATGGCCAATTCACCTGGCCCTGCACATCTTTGTGACTGTGGGAGGAAACCGGAGCACCCGGAGGAAACCCACGCAGACACGGGGAGAACGTGCAAACTCCACACAGTCAGTCGCCTGAGGCGGGAATTGAAGACACTTTAAAACAGAGATGAGGAGAAACTTCTTCTCTCAGAGGCTAGTGAAATCTGTGGAATTCTATACCCCAGAGAGTGGTCATTAAGTATATTCAAAGCTGTGATAGATTTTTAATCAGTAAGGAAATCAAGAATTTAAAAAAAAAATAGGCAGGAAAGTGGAGTTGAAGATTATCAGGTCAGCAATGAGTTCATTGAATATTGGAGCAGACTTGATGGGCTGAATGGCCTATTTCTAATTCTATATCATATGGTCTTACTGCCTTATCTTTCCCCCTTGCCCAGTGTGTTTTGTTTTTAATATATGTCAAATTCTTTTTTTGGAAGTTACTATTAAATCTGCTTCCACCAACCTGCTTGCAATGCATTTCATTGCAATGAGCCTCATAAATGTGCAATTAAACATAATTTACAGGAGCTAATGTTCTTTAAAAGAAAGTCGGACAACATTTTGAGCTGCTGCAATACTGAAGTTATTTATCTTTGTATGTGTATCTTGTGGGAGAATGACATATTTTTGTCATGGCTGAATCATTCCCAGGATCTCTTCAGATTTGAAATAGCAGAATTGCTGCAGATTTAAAGGGTATATCCAATCTGACTGAATGATATTTGCCTGTGCTCATTACTACATTGGGGATGACTAAAGAAGGCAACATGGACATAGAATAAATACAAATGGGAACTCAATGAGTCTCAAAGGTAACTCCCTTCCTAGTACAGTGTGTGTGGCCTTGCATCCCAAGGACAGTAGTCATTGAAGAAGGCAGCTCACTGTCACCTTTTCAAAGGTTGTGCAAGGTCAATAAATGCTGGCTAAACCAGCAACACCCACATAGAGTCATACAGCATGGAAACAGACCCTTCAGTCCAACTAGTCCAAGCCGAACATACTGTAGCCCCAAACCAAACTAGTCCCACCTGCCTGCTCTTCGCCCAAATCCCTCCAAACCTTTTCTATTCATGTACTTATCGAAGTGTCTTTTAAACATTGTAACTGTGCCCATATCCACCACTTGCTCAGAAAGTTCATTCCACACATGAACTAGTCTCTGTAAAAAACAATTTGCCCCTCATGTCTTTTTTAAATCTGTCTTTTCTCACCCCTAGTCTTGAAATCCTCCTTCCTCGGGAAAAGACACCTACTTGTAGCGAAAAATATGACACTGTGCATAAGAGCACGGTGTTTTTTTCTTATAGTGATACAAAACATGAACATAAGAACTAGGAGCAGGAGTAGGCCGTCCGGTCCTTCGAGCCTGCTCCACCAATCAGTAAGATCATGGCTACTCTTTTCATGGACTCAGCTCCACTGACCTGCCCTCCCACCATATCCCTTAATTCCTTTATTTTTCAAAAAAGTATATACCTTAGCTTTAAAGGCGATTACTGAACTCGCTTCAATGACTTCCTTGGGCAGGGAATTCCATAGATTAGCAACCCTCTGGGTTTGTATTTGCACTTCTGTCACTCCAGATGTGGAAGGTGCTTCATATGAGCTTTATAAAACTAAATGTGATACCTGCCACATAACAATATAACATCAGATGCCATCATCTGGGGTGAGTTGGACAATCTTTCTGACAAAAACCTGACCTTGTTTGGATGTGGTTTACATTTTTAGATGAGAAAAATGAATGTACAACTGCTATAGTTGGGACCACAAATAGTGAGGATGACAACATGTCTACTAATGATACAGGCAGGTTTAGTGAGTGAGTACAAACTTTCCCAAAGATTGCCAGCATCCCAGATGGTGGTCTTCAGCCAGTTCAATTCACTCCATGTGATATCAGGAAATGACTGTCGGCACTGGATACTGCAAAGGCGATGGGACCTGACAATATCCCTGCAGTAGTACTAAGAACATATGACAGCCCAGGCAAGCTCTTCCAGTGCAACCACAACCCTAGCATGTAGTTGACAGTGTGGAAAATTGCCCAGGTATGTCCTGTACACAAAAACAGGACAAATACAACCATGGCCAATTACCGCCCCATCAGTCTATTTTCTATCGCGAGTAAAATGAGTGAGGTGTCATCAGTAGTTTGATATCAAATAACATTTTCTTTGCAATGACATACTCAGCTCCTGACCTCATTGTGATTTTGAATCAAACATGGACAAAACAGTTGAATTCTAGAGGTGAGGTGAGAGTGACAGTGTTGACATCAAGGTGGCATCAAGGAGCCCTAGCCAAACTGGAGTCATTGGGAATCTTGGAAAACCTCAATGCTCATTGGAGTCATGCCTACCACATAGGAAAATGGTTCTGGTTGTTGGAGTTCAGTCATCTCAGCTCTTGAACATCTCTACAGGAGTTCTTCAGGGTAGAGTCCCAGACATAAATATCATCAGCTGCTTCATCAACTGCCTTTCCTCCATCATTAGCTCAGAAATGGGGATATTCATTGATGATTGCACATTGTTTAGCGCCATTTGTGTCTCCTGATGTCCAACTGTAGCAAGATCTCGACAATATCCAGGCTTGTGCTGAAAGTTGACAAGGAATATTTGTGTCAGACAAATGAACCTATCCAAATAGAGAAAATCAAACCATCATTCCTTGACATTCAATGGCACTACCATCTGAATCCTCTGCTATCAACATCTTAGGGGGTTACCTTTGACCAGAAATAGAACTGGATTTGCTGTATAAAGACAGTGGCTACAATAACAGGTCAGGAACACTGTGGCAAGTAACTCACCTCCTGACTCCCCAAAGACTGTCCACCATCTGCAGGGCTCAGGTCAGGGGTGTGCTGGAATACTCCCCATTGGCCTGGATGGGTGCAACTGCAACAACCCTCAGTAAGTTTGACACCAACTAGACTAAAGCCGCTCACTTGATTGACACCACATCCTGAAACATTCACTCCCACCACCTCAAACATTCTGTAGTGGCAGTGTGTACCATCTGCAAGATGCACTTCAGAAATTCACCAAAGATCCTTAAACAGTATCTTCCAAACCCACAACCACTTCCATCTCGAAGGACAAGGGCAGCAGATACAAGGTTAAAACTCCAAAAAGAAGCAGATACAAGGGTACACTACCATCTACAAGTTCCCCTCCAAGGCAATCACCATCCTGACTTGGAAATATATTGCCAATCCTTCACTGCTGCTGCATCAAATTGCTAGATCTGCCTCCTTAAGGGCATTGTGGGTCTACCTACAGTAGATGGACTGCAGCGGTTACAGTTAAACAACAAAGCAGCTCACCTCCACCTTCTCACGGGGCAACCAGGGTTGAGCAATAACTGTTGGCCCAGTCAGCAATGCACAAATCAATAAAAAACATTGTCAGTATTTGATATTAAAAGGTATGAAATAAGCTTTTAATACTGTTTTTAATATATATTTCCCTACCCAACTTGTTTTACATTGTGCATGTCTTTGCAGCTTGACTTCTGAGTGATTTTATTTGCCTATCCTAGTGCTCCTCAGCATTGTCTGCTGGCTCCAAATAAATCCTGCTGGCTTTCCCTGGGGACAGCTGTAGATGATCTTCCTTGGTGATGTCAAGCTTCTCTTGCTAACCATTCTTCAAACTGCAAGGAGTTGGTCATCATTTCCATGCAAGAGATGTGTTCCAAACGCTTGCTTTGATTTGATTTATTTGTTGTCACGTGTATTTTGTTGCAAAATAATGTGAAACATCTTATATCATGTCGCTACTCTCTGGCAACATCTTAAGACAGAAACAAAATCAAAACACTGAATACAAAGGCAGAAGAATGAAGGAAGAAGGTGTCCAACTTTACGGTCCTTCTTGTTAAGTGATCTATTGTGGGCCAGGGGCCTGCTGTCCAGACCAGGAGACCCTTCTGCCATCACAGTCACCACTAGAATGAAAGTTGCCCACTCTTCAGTGGGTTTGGAAGATACTGTTTAAGGATCTTTGGTGAATTTCTGAAGTGCATCTTCCATCTCTCACTTCCATTGACACTCTCACCACTGAGTCCTCACTGGCCCTCGCCAATGTGGATGCCACCTAACTTGACTCAGCCGGCTCTATGAAACTGAATCATAAGAATCCCTACAGTGTGGAAACAGGCCCTTCGGCCCAACAAGTCCACACAGACCCATTTCCCCAACCCTATATTTAACCCTGACTAATGCACCTAACCCACATATCCCTGAACACTATGAGAAAATTAGCATGGCCAATTCACCTCACCTGCACATCTTTGGACTGTGAGAGGAACCCACACAGGCATAGGTAGAATGTACAAACTCCACACAGTCACCCAAGGCTGGAATCGAACCTGGGTTCCTGCCGCTGTGAGGTAGCAGTGCTAACCACTGAGCCACACTGCTGAGACCACTCGAATCCATGCTGCAGGCCCCACTCAAGTCTGCACAGCTGGGCCTACTTGAGCCCATGCTGCTGGGCCTACTCGAGTCCATGCTGCTGGGCCTACTTGAGTCTAGCTACTGGGCCTACTTGAGTCCATGCTGCTGGGCCTACTTGAGTCTAGCTGCTGGGCCTACTTGCTGCCAACGTTGCCGCTGCGACTCAACTCTTCACCAACGCGTAAGTAAAATTAAATCGACGAGATAAAGAAAATGTGAGAAGATAGGAAACAACAAAAAGAAACAAAAACAAAAGTGAACAGAGCGGTTAAGACCTGGTCTCAGAAGCCATACTCCATCTCCATCTTACCAGTCAGGATGCAACCTTGAGAGTAGCCCTAAACCAACACCATAAAACATCTGAATGTTCGTTGCTAAGTTCAATCAGAAGATCTGTGCCATAGTCGTTGCTGTATGTAGCAGCAAATATGAAGGAAACTCCAAACTCTAATGTTTACTAGAATAAACAACAGGAAGCTTCGCCTACTGCTACAATTAGCAATAATTAAGATGCTCTAAGTATCCACATAAATGCTCTTCTCAGGACAATAACAATCATTGTCACTACACTTCCTGTGGTTACCTTGTGTCATACGCGATAATTGAAGTACTCTGGAACAGGCTAGTAGTGATGGTAGCATTTGTGACATTCATTCTTATTACATTACAATTGGAATGTCAGCTGGCAACCAGCAGCTGATGAGAACTCTTTTATAATTCACAAAGTATTACAGTTCCAGGCTTGTTTTCATCTTCATGACAATGGGCAGTGTTCTAAGACTTCCTTTTTGCCCACATTGTCGTAAGCCACATTTGATTTTAATCCAAAAATTGACAGCTGAAGATAAAGAAAGTCTGTGACATCTAGCTGTTGTTGTAAATTATACCAATTATGTTCTGTAGTAAGGGGAAATACAGGCAGGATAACATGATGATTTCACTTTTTCAAAATGTTTCACAATTCATATTTCTTTGTTTGCAACTGAACAAAAGAGTTCTAGCCAAAAGTGAGGACTGCAGCTGCTGGAAACCAGAGTTTAGATCAGGGAGGTGCTGGAAAAGCACAGCAGGTCAGACAGCATCTGAGGAGCAGGAAAATCGACGTTTCGGGCAAAAGCCCTTCAACAGGAATACAGGCAGAGTGCCTGCAGAGTGGAGAGATAAATGGGGGAATAGGTGAATGGGGGTGGGGATGGAGGTGATAGGTCAGAGGGGAGGGTGGAGCGGTTAGGTGGGAAGGGAGATTGGCAGGTAGGACAGGTCATGGGGGGCTGTGGTAGCGAGTCTGTTTCAGTACATGGTTGAAGAGCTTCAAGACAAAGGAGATGACCTGGGGGTGGCAGTGAGAGAGAGACTTACTGAGATTCTGGTGAAGAGAAGAGGAAAACTTCTTCAAGGTAGGCATCCTTGCAAGAGGATTCGCAGTAAGGTTAAAATCAACTTGGCAAAAGTGAGGACTGCAGATGCTGGAAACCAGAGTTTAGAAAAAAAAGTTCTAGCACTGATCCCCAATGGCATCCCACTTACATTTAATTTTAGCAATTATTGGAAATATTATTAGTTAGAGTTGTCAGGGAATGATATTTAACTGGTAGCTTTTGTTTTAAAACATTTGCCACGTGTTTACTTTGATTCAACAGACCAATTGAATTGGAAGGTGAGAGTTATGGGACAACTGTTGCATTATTATAATATCTTAGGGGAACACTCCCACAACTGATTCTCTCTAATCCCTCACGCCTCTCATTTTCTTTATCCCATTCCTCTTTTGAATGCCTGATAGCAAGATCATGCTTAAGATAGCAGGTATGTGCAAAAGGCACCAGGCCATGATAAAGATGGATGGATGTACTGGTGTGTACTCATGAATCCCCTATAGACCCAGGCAGCAGAATTATATCGTCAGGACACTTTGCTGGTTCTGGCATGGCTCTAACTATAGGTATGCTGATCAGGAAGTAGACGAGAGTTATGTACCAAGTATGTAGAAGGCATCCTCAGTTGCCTAACCAGCTTCTGATTCTATGTAACAGTTCAGTAATGCAAGATACATATGGTGGCTGCAGAATGAAGATCATTGTGGCTGTCACTGAGATATTGACCTAGAGAATTTTTGATCATAGTCACACACAAACCCCTTCAAGTAATTGCTCAATATCCAACAGTACTTCCACAAACCCTCCATCAGCAAAACGTAAACCAAAAGCAGCTTGCTTAGAAAATGGCAGTTATCCCTTTAAATAAATCCATTTGGGAGAGGGGGCTGTTGGACAGGTGTCCATTACACCACAAATGCATACTCAGCTACAAGTGAATATGGGAGACTCTTAACTGTGCCAATGTGATCCTGCCAAATGATAGAACATAGCTTGGATTTATCTCTTCGAAGCTAAAGAGTGGCATTAGACATCACTTTGCCATGGCCTACGGCATGTTCACTCACATGATTAAACGCTTTTCAGCTCATTTCATACCTAAGTGTATTGTAGCAAGGTAATGTTTTATATTCTGTCATGGGATGAGGATGTGACTAGCTAGGCAGCATTTATTACCCATCCCTAATTGCCCAGAGGGAGTTAAGAGTCAACCACATTGCTATGAGTCTGGAGCCACATGTGGACCAGACCAGGTAAGGATGGCAGTTTCCTTCCCTAAAGGACATTAGTGAACCAGATAGATTTTTCCAGCAATTGGCAATGGGATCATGGTCATTGTTAGACTGTGTTTAATTTCATATTTTTATTGCATTCAAATTCCACCATCTGCAGTGGCTGGATTTGAGTGCAGGTCTACAGAATATTAACCCGGATCTCTAGATTAACAGTGCAGTGATAATACCACTGGGCCATCCCTTCCTAGTTGTATGATAAATGGCAAATCAAATGGGACAGCCAAGCAAGAAGTTCTGGGCCCTGATGGGACTTTCACAGGTTAAAGATTTGGGATCTCACTAATGTGCTGCCCATTCAATTCCTTCTTCACCAACGCACTATCCTTGTCCCCTTCATTCTCCCCTTCAGCCCTATTTATGCCAATACTATACATTTGGCCATTGATTTCCATATTTTGCCCTTGTGTCCCTCACTATCTAAGCACCAGCGCCCCTCACCCCTCTGCTGATTGAGGCTAGCTGAACCTTGACATTCCTTGAACCCTGTACAAAGCTGAATTTTCCCCAATCTCAGCTTCCAAATCCCAAAATGCTGCATCCAGCTGCTGTTGGAACGAGACTATTCCCTTCACTGCTCAATATCCCCAGGCTGATCACAAGACGTGGCCTTCCCTCAGCAGAGGACACTCTGGACAAAGCCTACATCACCCCTGATCCCCACCCTCCACCCCACTCCCAAAGCCTGATTGCAGCACACCCTCGCCCCTCCCCTTTACCACTCTGTGACTCTTCAAGAGAAACTTGTTTCCAGAGCAACGAAATGCTAATCCATGCAAACACCTCAATCTCAGCTGGTAAGAAGGTTGACTCACTGCCTGAGGGGGGAGAATTTAATTGCTAAAGATTTTCTCATTTTGCATCACACCCAATTAAGTTCACACACCCACCACTGTTCGAGCCTCCTCTGGGGCTGGATAATCCAGACCATAACATCCAGTGACCACTACCAATACATGTTCCATATACAGAAATGGCACATCTGTGCTGTCATAATAGGAGTTGCTGGAGAAACCCTTCTGAGGAAGGATGACTGAACACCAAATCTCCTCTACTTTCTCTCTACAGATGCTGCCAGACCTGCTGAATTTCTCCAGAAATTTCTGTTTTTGTTTCAGATCTTCAGCATCTGTAGTTCTATGTCTTATTTTATATCTGTGCTATCAGTCAGTCAGGGCATTTCACATCAGATGAGCCAAAAGCTTTCAACAGTCAATATTTTACTGAGGTATGAATCTGAAATCCATTTTTTTGCTTTCTTTCTTTTAAAATAAACTTAGGTTAAAAGTCATATTTAGATTAAGTGTTTAACTTCTGAATTATTTCAAAGAACTAAAAAGTATATTCTCACATAAAAGCAAAACAATACCCCACAAATTTTAATAAATAAAGTCATTTCCATTTTTCAGGGAATTAAGAAAAGAAAACCAATTTGAATCAAGGTACTCAGCGAACTGAACTATCAAAATTAATTTGATGCCAGTCATTCAGTCAATCGTTATTTCTTTTAAAATTAAAGATTCTGCTTTGAATAATTACTTTAAATTGCACAAGCAAAGCTGTTTAAAATGCAAATTGTAGGAAATTTTTTTTTTTAGAATTCATCAACACAAACTAAAGACAGCAACAAAGGATTGCTTTGAAAAAGCAACCTTACGATCCCCCAAACAACTTGCCGTCCATGAGATATGGCATGTAGCCATTCGTGTAAATTAAATAAAAACAGCACAAGCTCCCACATCAACAATGAAACAACTGATCTGTTTCAGGTATTATATAAACATTGCCAAAGACAATGGCAGGAATGATCCTGTTATTCTTTGAATATGGCTGCGGGAGTCTTTTATATCTACTTGAAAGAGCAGGCAGGGCCTTAATTAAACATTTCACCTGAAAGACACCTCTGATAGTACAGCATTCAATTTTTGTTAGGCTTGACTATATTAGTGGTTTAAACCTACTAAGAAGAAAGATTGACGCCAAATTAAATTTTGTTGCTGCAAACATTGCATTATGAAATCCACAGTTAATTACAAAGAAGGGGGATTAAGTTAGAATTTAAGTTATTAAATTATTAAACCTCCAAGCTAGATGTATGTGGAATTGCTATTTCACTGTTCTACTATTAATACTTGCTGTCTCTCTATTTCTTGCGACCATTAAAAGCATGTGGAGGCTTTCAGCATCTGCCTGAACATTATTAAATAATTTGGGACAGTGCTCATTAGACCAGACACCAATTGATGAATGTACACACCTAGACAATAATTAAGTAAAATCTACAAATTTAGACTGGGAATTGAATCTCATCTCATCTGTCTATGTAATTAGTATAGCATTAATAGATAATATTGCACCTAATAATGAAACCCCTGGAGTGTGACACACTCTTGGTCAGGAACCAGCCTTATCATGCAGAAAGCATTGGGAGGAACCATACAGGAGTCCAAGTGACATATGTTACGGTGAGATTTGTAGCAGAATTGGGTGAGAACCTCATCAAGACAGAGTCTGATATCAGGAGGGTCTTACTCCAACTATTATGCTTTTTGACAAGTGGTGTGATGAGTTTCTCATTAAGCAGCGGAAAGTTGCCAAACGCAGGGGATTATTACTTGTTAAACACCTTGCTAACTGCTCATCACGCCCCATTGATATTCAGCTTTCTATCGTATCAAAATGGTCAAACAAACTGGACACCTAGAAACTAGAGCAGGTGCTTATCAAATTCAGCTTGTTCCATATTGGACATGGGGCACCAACATCTCGGGGAATGAACCATGGTTACCATGCCCACAGACAGTGGCATATAATGTGTGCCAGCTTATAAGAATCTTTTTGGCACATTTCCAATCTACTTGTAGGACACTTCTGCACTTCAGTGCCTCACCTAAGGCTGCATCAGCAACTATCATTGTGATGCGACAGCAAGGACATTTTATATTCAGGGACACACAGCCAGCTCCTGGACTGGACCAGGCTGTATTGCTGGGTTCTCCCCTCACTGTCTTAGCGTTCACTGACTCTGAACCCATGGATGTTGTCTGGCCTTAAAATTTGCAACTTTCCACTTCAGCCAGAGATACCATATTATTTCTGTATTGACTTGCCATTTATTGCTCACAATAAAGAGTCAGAGTAAAACAACATAGAAACAAGCTCTTTGGCCCACCAGGTCTTTGCTGACCAACATACACCAAGCTACATAATTCCATTTACCTGCCCTTAATCCAGAGCCCACCATACCCTAACATTCTCAGTCTCATCCAGATGCTTGTTAAACATTGTGAGTGTACCTCAATCATTCTACCACCTTCTGGCTGAAAAGAGTTTTTCTCAGATCTCCTCTCAAACATTTACTCCTCAACTTAAACTTATGTCCTACAGGAAGGAAGTATGTTGTGGTTGTCAGTAAGTCTCAATTAATGTCCAAAGATGTGCAGGTTAGATGGAATCACCAAAGTGTCCAGGGATGTGAAGGCTAGATAGGTTAGCCATGGGAACATGCAGGGTTACAGGGATAGGGTAGGGAAGTGTATCTGGATGGGATGCTCTTTGGAGGGTCAATATAGACATGATGGGCTGAATGACCTGCTTCCACATTGTAAGGATTCCGTGACAACTCAGAGGAGACAGGCTGTGTTCAGAGAATGCCAGAACAGTAAGTTTAGGAAAAGCTTGCAAGATTAACCTAGGGGCTTGGAAATGAAAAGTCAATCGGAGACAAAATGCCTTCCATTTAAGGGTGAGGAACTGAATGTTAGACAGACCATCACTCATCTTGACTCCTTCTTCTCTATTGTGGGTACGGACTGAGAGGGTGGCAGGTATTTCAGGAGATGGAAATACATGGTACAGCTGTTACTTGTGGTGAAGCTAAGGAGGTGTCCCAAACGAGTGATTAGGCAATGCAGAGAGCATATGGAATTAGTATAGTTAGGGTTTAAGGGGGAATAGCTGGTGAAGTAAGGTTGAGAATGATAGAGCATTAGCTTGGTGGGAGATGGGTGCTGTAGCAGAGAGAGAGTGTGAGATATCAGAGAGAAGGTGGTGGCACTTACACTGGTGGGATGGAGAAAGTTACAGATCTTCCTCCTACAGTATTGGGCTTTCCTCAAGATGGCTGAACCTGCTGTAACCCAGAGCCCACCTCAGAGCAGGCTGGACATTTGGTGGTAATGGCCTTCGTTGTTGATGCTGAGGTATGAGGAAGTCCCATGAGTACACCAGCTGGTCCAGCAGGACCTCCAGATTCCTGCCCTCAAACACGATGCCAATATCCTTACCTGCCATGTCCAGGGCTAATCCCAGGAACCTACCGGGCAACTCCTGGTAGTAATGGTCTGAGTGCACGATAGCACAGATTCAAGGGATGTCGATGAATTCCAGGATATCCACTGGGTGGTGAGTTGTTCTGGGTATGCATGTGGTAAGACAGAGTCAGAATTGGCAGTGGCTCATGCTATCTAGGTGGGATACTTCAATAATGCTGCATGTTTCATAAGTTACAGCAAGAAATCCTGCCAAGCCTTGCAGCTATAATCCCTCCAGAAAAACCATTCTGTCTCCGATTGACTTTTCATTTCCAAGCCCCTAGGTTAATCTTGCAAGCTTTTCCTAAACTTACTGTTCTGGCATTCTCTGAACACAGCCCGTCTCCTCTGAGTTTTCACAGAACCCTTACAATGTGGAAGCAGGCCATTCAGCCCATCGTGTCTATACTGACCCTCCAAAAAGCATCTCATCCAGATACACTTCCCGACCTTATCCCTGTAACCCTCATGTTCCCATGGCTAACCCACCTAGACTGCACATCCCTGGACACTTTGTGTGATTCCATCTAACCTACACATCTTTGGACATTAATTGAGACTTACTGACAACCACAACACACTTCCTTCCTGTAGGACATAAGTTTAAGTTGAGGAGTAAATGGTTGAGAGGAGATCTTAGAGAAACCAACCACACTGAGTCAAAAAATACATTTAGCCCAGAAATTGAAAGAATGAGATTGTGTGAAATCTGCGAAAAATGAAGGCAGAATACTCTAAGTGCAAAAGAGACAACAGGAATATTGAGTTTATTCAGTAAGATAAATATTCTCAGTGGAAAACCACTGCTGCCATCTGTTGCTCACTTTCTGCTTCAGCCAGTAGAATCAGACCATCTGAGGGCCATTTTATTTCTATTCATGCTATCAATAATGCACCATAACCAAGAATTAGTTTGTTTATGAGAGCCATCTTATATTCCCAAATTATAATGTACCAACTATTCCAGTATTAGGGACAAATTTGATATCGGTGCAGTTGGGTAGACATTTTTAGACTGTGTGTTTGCACTATTTTCTGATCTCTCCAAATTTTAGTCCAATACACATTGTAAGTTGTTTGGCCTTTCTTTTGCATTTGCTTCCAGCATGTTACACATCACTGGCTGGGCCAGCATTTATTGCCCATCCCTAATTGCCCAGAGGGGAGTTTAGAGTCAACCCCATTGCTGTGGGTCTGGAGTCACACGTCAGCCAGACCAGGTAAGGATGGCCGATTTCCCTCCCTAAAGGACATTAGTGAATGTAATGAGTTTTTCTGACATTTCACAACACT
This sequence comes from Chiloscyllium plagiosum, assembly GCF_004010195.1. NCBI lineage: Eukaryota > Metazoa > Chordata > Chondrichthyes > Orectolobiformes > Hemiscylliidae > Chiloscyllium > Chiloscyllium plagiosum. Next base: position 130,139,544 of record NC_057711.1, read on the forward strand.
CATGTTCATTGTTAATTCCAGGTTTTTATTAGAGTCATAGAGTCACAGATATGTACAGCATGGTCATAGAGTCACAGATATGTACAGCATGCCAACCAGATATCCTAATCCAATCTAGTTCCACCTGTTAGCACCCGGCCTATATCCCTCCAAACCCTTCCTAATCATATACCCATCCGAATGCCATACATCCCAACAACCTTGGAATGAACATCTTGTATATTAGTTTCATGTTTGTTGTCTTTAACTTTCATATGGTCCTGTGAATGCTGCTGCATGGCTGAATGTAAAATGATCCAACAGCCATTAGTTCACCTGTGATTCTTAGGTGCCCTTTTTGTCAAAGCTTAATGATAATAAGAAATGGCTGGGACATGACTGTTTGCAAATTTAAGAGCTTATTCACCTTTATTCTGCTGTCGGTGCTTGTCAACGTTTGGATGTGAGCATAAGAGGTTACTGAATTCAATTTCTACTATCTGCTATAGTGGCTCTGGAACCTGGGTCCCCAGAACATTGTCTGGGTCTCTGAAATAATAGGCCAGCCAAACTACCACTAGACCATCACCTCCCTTCTGCATTATTTTTGTCATCCCAGACCTGCATTGTTTCATCCAATATCTCTGTCATGAGTTGACTGACTTGCCTAAGCCCCTTTTGAGATGAGGGGACACTCACCACTACTCCAGGCTGCCCTGCAATCAGTTGGAAATGAGCAGTTAGTGATGTGAGAGTGAACCCTACGGAAATCTCATTTATTGTAACATATCTTGAAAAACACCAGACAGTAAATACATCAACTTCTCTCCAAAAATTCTTCTCTTCCTGAAAGCAGACTTAAAATCACAATCCACAGTGCTCCACTGTAGATATTTCTTGAATCTTCACTTGACTATATTGTGCAGTACTCACACACATCCAGTCTCTGGTTACCTGTGCTTTGTGGCTTTGCACATGTTTTAGATAGCCTGACATTTTTGGAACATAGCAATGGAGAGATTTGGAATACCTGAGTTGAGATGTGACAAAGGCATGCGCAGTGACCTTAGCTGCAGATGGACTGAGGCAGGGCCAGCGATAGGTGATGATGTCAATCCGGAAGTACCAGTCTGTGATAAGGAGGCTACCAAGTTCAAATCCCAGGCCAGGATCAGACAGGTTGTTAACAGTCAGCTTCTACTCGAGACCATGTTAATGGAATAAGAGGTAAGGGCTGTAGCCTCCTCTTCTCCCCAGGTGTTAAATGAGTTGGATCACCCACTGAGAGCCCAGTGGGGTGGGAATTATGTTCCTTCAGGAAGAGTTTCAGTCTTGTGTAAAATGATAGGGATTTGTCCTGCAATGAGCATGAAATTTGACAAAGTAGAAGTGATACTACTACTCCATTTGATACAAGAGTGGAGGTATCAACTGTTCCTTGCCAGTTTTTCCATAAGTAACTGTCACAGATACTCATTGATGTCCCTTCTCTCATCCAGGTCCCCATTGTTCAGGGGTTGAACATCCTCTATCATAGCTATATTGTGTACTCCCTATCTGAGAGGCCATTTTCGGGTGACCATCCTCCAAGACAGACTTTGGAATATGCAACAACGCAGAGTGGCTGAGCAGAGGCTGATAGCCAAGTTCTGTACCCATGAGGATGACCTCACAGGGACCTTGGGTTCATGTTACACTACAGGTCAGTCCAACACACATACACACACACACACAAACACATATACTCTCTCCCTCTCTCCCCCACATGTATGCGCGCACACAAACACACTCATTCTCTCTCACTCACTCTCCCCCTCATATGCATGCATACAGACATATAAGCATATGGGGTGAATTTGCATTTGCATTATTGTATTTGCAGATATATTCTATTTTGTTCAAAAAGCACACAATCTGTAGGCAGTCAATATATTTTATAATCCATATGACATTTTATAAATTCCTACTTTGGAAATAGAACCAGTCTGACTCAAGATTGGGATACAAACAGACTCTAACCTCAGGAGAAAGTGAGGACTGCAGATGCTGAAGATCAGAGTCAAGAGTGTGGTGCTCTTTCTGATGAAGGGCTTATGCCCGACACGTCGATTCTCCTGCTCCTCGGATACTGCCTGAGACTCTAACCTCACACCTTTAATGCATGTCTGAGCTGAGATGTCACTTTTTTAATAAAACCTTAAGTTACCTTGGGAATGTGACTTGAAAAAAGTTCTACGATTTATATATTAATGAATCTAAACCCGCAACCCATTCTGAAAGATGAAAGACTTAACAGCAATCTATGACACGATGATCTTTTGCTAGAAATTCTGTGTCCTATGATCCTACTCCACTAGCTACCTGACGAAGGAACAGTGTTCCAAAAGCTTGTACTTCCAAATAAACCTGTTATACTATAACCTGATGTTGTGTGATTTTTAACTTTGTCTCCCCCATCCAACTCCTCATCATATCTGTACTCAGTCATACCTTTTATAGCCTGGGGCGTCTGATAGTTTGTGACCCAATTGATCCTCCAGTTGAAGCAAGGAAATTTAGAACAGCTTTGGTGTTGGTGTCGGACATATTAAGAGATATCCGGGTGTTCTCAAAAAGCTTGGATGGTGACTGTTGTAAGCAGCACATTGGCAGGGGACACAAGTCTTTGGCCTTACTTTGTGTGCTCAAGATATATTACTCTGTACGGAACACTACAACTGTTCAAGTAGGAGGAAACTGGGCTGTTCTTTTACCTGCCCACACCATCACTGTTCTTGAAAGCTCAGGCCAGATGTCTCTAACTGCTCAACATCAGACTTTGCTACAATGTCACACGTCACATGTAGTGAATATCCCACTTGGTGTAACTCTGGGAGATGTCCTCCTCACAGTAGGAGAAAAAGTAGGGCACCATTCAATCATCAATTTCGACAACAAAGATGTCTACCTCCAACCAAAAATGCCCATAGGTTGCCTTAACTCTGCTAATATAATTGAAAATGGACAACTGGAGGAAACATCTCATACCTCATTTCAAAGTTGAACATTGGTGAGTTAGAAGAGACCCATGGGAGACAGCTTACTTACACTCCCACCAAGTACAAGATTAAAAATCACACAATACCAGGTTATAGTCCAACAGGTTTAATTTGAAGCACTAGCTTTCAGAGCATTGCTCCTTCATCAGATGGCATCACAACTCCCTGATGAAGGAGCGTCACTCCGAAAGCTCGTGCTTCCAATTAAACCTGTTGGACTATAACCTGGTGTTGTGTCATTTTTAACTTTGAACACCCCTGTCCAATACCATCATCTCCAAATTGCAAGTACAAGATGATTTTCAGTAAAAATGTTGGCAACATTATTCTGGAGCTGAGTCCACAAAAAGATCAGCCATGACCTTATTGAATGGCAGAGGAGGCTCAATGGGTCAGATGGACTATTCTTGCTCTTAGTTCTTATATTCTTATGTAATATTGGGCATTGTGATCTGGTAAACCACTGGACTCTGACTAAAGATGGCCATAAAATAAAGATTGCTTACCATTGGACAGGGAAGAAGTCTGGGACTACCTGCAGAAGGCTTTGAGTCTGAGAGTCATCAAGTCTAAATGTTTCACCCATGATCTTCTTGTGAAAGAAAGATGGAAAACTGTGGATCTGTGTCAGTTATCAGGAACTAAATGCAAAGACTTCAAAGGACGCTTACCAGGGTACAGGGCTGATGAGAAGGTAATGCAGATAGAAAAGCAAAGGTTTCCTCATCCCAATGTAATGCACAGACTTTATTCCATGCATATCCTGGAAATAATTCCTTGTTTATTCTTAATTTCTCTTCCACGTTATTTGAAACTTTGTCTTTATACAGTATTTGGGATGTAGTGTGATGTAAAACATTTACTGTTTTATTTTGTTGTATACTTGCTAAAAGTTTCACCAGATCTGACTTCTCTTCAGATGATGCAAAAGGTGTTTTACCTGTAGTCGAGAAATGACGTAGACTTGGGTATAGGAAGGCAATGTTTAAATGTACAGACAATGAAAATCTTGGAAATGTAGTAAATAATAAGGAACATAATAGCAGAATTCAGGACAACATAGACAGACTGTTTGTAGGGGGAGACATATGATAAATGCAAAGCTGTACAAATAAATGGGAGGTGATACATTTTAGGGAGAACGAAGAAGGGCTAAACATAATCTTATGGAATTCTCTTTTGAAGGAGTGCAAGAACAGAGGGACTTCAAATCTCAGAAGGTGGGAAGACATTGATAAAGATGTAAGAAAGTGTCTGGTATATTTGGTTTTGTCACCAGGTACATTGAATACAACAATGAGAAGTTATGCAAACTTTTACAAATTACTAGCTGGGCCTCAGCTGGTATACTATATAATTCTGGTCCACTGTTCAGTAAATACATCAGACTTTGGAAAGGTATAGCTGCAGAGGAGGTTTGCTGGTGATATCAGGGACAAGAGACTTCAGTTATTTGGAATAATTTGAGAAGTTGGGATTGTTATCCTGAGAGTAGAGAAGGATCAAGGGCGAGCTATAACAGTGATTCAAAAATATAAAAGAGTCAGATTAAGAAAATCGGAAGACATTATTTCTTCAAACAAGTGAGTAGGCATGCAAGGAATTAAAATGATTGGTAAAATAAGCAATGAGAAAATTTGGTTACTTTTCACACAGGTTAGAGTGAAGGTTAGAGTGAAGGTTAGAGTGAAGGTTAGAGCTAGGGTTAGAGTGAAGGTTAGAGTGAAGGTTAGAATTAGGGTTAGAGTGAAGGTTAGAGTGAAGGTTAGAATTAGGGTAGGATCCATAAGATCCGTAATGCACTCCCAGAAAAGTGGATTGAATAGGAAATTTAAAATTGCAATTTAATATGTGCTTAAAGACAAGAAATGTTGAGGACCATTGGGGGAATGACCATAAGGTATAGGAGCAGAATTAGACCATTTGGCCCATAGAGGACATTCCACATTCGATCATCGCTGATTTTTTTCCATTTATTCACTCCTAGGATGTGGGTGTCTCTAGCTTGGCCAGTATTTATTACCCATCCCTAATTGACCAGAGGGCAGTTAAGATTTAAACATATTACCTGGCCAGACCAGAATGGCAGTTTCCTTTTCCAAAGGACATTAATGAACCAGATGGGTTTTTCCAACAATTGACAATGGATTCAGGATCATCATTAGACTCTTAATCCCAGGCATTTATTGAATTCAAATTCCACCACCTGCCATGGCAGGACTTGAACCCAGTTCCCCAGAATATTACCTGGGTGTCTGGATTAGCAATCCAGCAATAATACCACTCAGCCGTTGCCTCTCCATATTTCTTAACCACATCCTCTTGCCTACTCCTCATAACCCTTGATCCCGTCACTAATCAAGAACCTATCAATCTCTGTCTTATATGCACTCAATGACATCACCTCCACAGCTTTCTGTGGTATTGAGTTCCACAGATTAACCACCCTCTGTCTGAAGAAATTCCTCCTCATCTTAGTTCCAAAGCACTCTGAGGTTGTGCCCTTGGATCCTAGCCTCCCCTTATAGTGGAAACATCTTCTCCACGTCCACTCTATTCAGGCCTCTCAGTATTCTGTAAGCTTTAATCAGATGCCCCCTCATCCTTCTAAACTCCATCAAGTACAGAGTCAGAATCCCAAACCATTCCTGATATGACTAGCCTTTATCCCCAGGATCATTCTTGTGAATCTCCTCTGAATCCAATGCCAACACATCCTTCCTTAGATACAGGTCCTAAAACTGCTTAGGGTATTCCAAATGCAATCTGACCAGAGCCTTATACAGCCTCAGCAGTAAATCTCTACTCTTCTATTCTAGCCCTCCTAAAACTAATGCTAACATTACATTTGCCTTCCTAACAAGCATTTGCCAACTGAACCTGAACATTAACCTTAAGAGAATCCTGAACTAGGACTCCAAAGTCTGTTGTTGTGGTTCTGTTCAACGAGCTGGGAATTTGTGTTGCAGACGTTTCGCCCCCTGTCTAGGTGACATCCTCAGTGCTTGGGAGCCTCCTGTGAAGTGCTTCTATGATCTTTCCTCCGGCATTTGTAGTGGTTTGAATTGGGACAACATTACTATTATAGGACAAGCCAAACAGAGAACAGCCAGGGAATTCCTAGAGGCATGGCATTCATCCACAGATTCAATCAATAAGCACATCGACCTGGACCCAATATACCGGCCACTGCAACGGACAGCTGGAACTGACAACCGGAAGCGGCAGATTCAAACCACTACAAATGCCGGAGGAAAGATCACAGAAGCGCTTCACAGGAGGCTCCCAAGCACTGAGGATGTCACCTAGACAGGGGACGAAACATCTGCAACACAAATTCCCAGCTCGGCGAACAGAACCACAACAACGAGCACCCGAGCTACAAATCTTCTCACAAACTTTGAACTCCAAAGTCTCTCTGTGCTTCAGATTTTCAAAGCCTTTCCCTGCTTAGAAATTAGTCAATGCCTCTATTCTTCATACCTACAGACTGTCCACATTATATTCCATCTTTGGGCATGCTCCTAGCCTATCCAATTTTTTCTGCAGTCTCCCCCTTTCCTCCACATTACCTGTCCCTCCACCTATATTAATGGAACAGTTGAGTTTTACAATTTGACAGTTTCCAACTGTCACAAAGGGATTTAACCTCACATCCTCGGATTTGCAGTGTGGTAATATAGCAACTGCACTATGTGTCTTGTCGACTGCGTAGATATTTTCTAATCAACATGTTCATGGACATAATATGCCTGTGGAGCAGGTGAGACTTGAACCTGGGCCTCCTGGTTCAGAGATAGACACTATTACTCAGCTACAAGAGCCCTTTGACAGGGTGTAGGTTTGGACAAATGATCACAACTTCAATCTGTATTGAATGTTAAACATATTCCAGCCTCCAAGCATATTTAACCTGATTGATGTTTCTGATGAAACACAAGAGATTTCTTTCCTAAACTAATCCTGCTGGTCTTACAGAGCGGATGTTTGAGGTTCACAATCTCCAAACAACTTTGAAATCCCAATGTTACTATATAAAAATACTTTAACCATTTAAGAAAATATACAATCAAAGTAAACCAGATTACATATTTTAGGTGTACATTATAAGCAGATCACCAGATATAAAAGCAAGCATGTGACCACTCCTGGAGGACTACACACAATTTCCGTCTCCATGTCTAAGGAAAGGTATACTTGCACTGAAAACAACACAATGATAGTTCACTGGATTAAATGGTTTTCCTTTAATAAGTGGTTCCAGAAATTAGATCTTTTATTCTCTGGAATTTAGAAAAATGAAATTCACTTAAATATATAAGATTCTTAAAGAACCTAATGGACAGTAAGATGTTGTTTGGCCTGGCTGGAGAATCTACAACTTAAAAGCATATTCTGAGAATAAAGGGTCCATCATTTAGAACTGACACAAGGAGATTTTGTTTTCATTTGGAAGGTTATGAATATTTGGAACTGTTTACCCTGGTACATTGTGGATGTTGCATTGTTGCATATATTTCGGCTGTGATAGAGATTTTAGATCTGCCAGTGAATCAGTGGATGTGGGGGAAGGATAGTCAAGTGTAATTGAGGCAGAATATCATCCATATTGAATAGAGAGTAAGCTCAAGAGGCTACAGAGTGTCCTCATGCTCCCATTTCTTATATACATTTGGATATATAAATGAAGTATTAAACACATAAAATTTATGTGGTTATGCCAGAAATGTCAGCAAAATCTAAAATATCAAAATGCCATTGCAATGATTACACCAAATTATATATGCGACAGCACAGTAAACTGAATCAATGATCAACTCTTACTTTGATGACTTTACATTAATATTAACTCCATACGTTCCTTTTTGTTGTAAGGAGTATCTTAGGTGCTAACTTTTCAGATATTCTTGATACATTAAGCAACTGAAAAACTTGAGAATGAATGGATCAAAAAAAAAAGTAAACTGCTTAATGTGCCCACCCATTCCATAGACGATTTGCCATGAACATTGTGATTAGTATTTATCCTATTGTGGACAATCTGTTCTGTTTGAATGAAAAGACAGACCATTTCCTGGCCAGAGGTCTGTCCAACGAGCACTGTTCCTCTCTGTGGTGTTCTGCTTGGGGAATCAGTCTTGTGTAAGTAAGTCTCCATTGTAATCATTTATATCACCTATGTTGTTTTTCCATCTTGTAATATTTATTATGCATTACGCATAGCTTGGTCTTAAGCAATCAAAGACAGGAAACCCATTGGTTTCTACTGGAATGAGAGAATCTCCCACCTCACAAGATCAGCTGAGTGTCCTGCCTTTGTCAGCTACCTAATAACCAACTGGGGACCATCCTTCTCTGGGTGTGAGGTGGTGAAGGTGCTGAAGCAGCCTCTATATAGATTCATTGCGACTCCCTGACAACACGGTCATGAGGAAAATTCCAAACTAGTTCAGTCCTGAGTATTGGGCTTGGTGGAAGTGGGGACTGCAGATGCTGGAGATTAGAGTCAAGATCAGCGTTGTGCTGGAAAAGCACAGCAGGGCAGGCAGCATCCAAGGAGCAGGAAAATCGACATTGTGGGCCAGAGCTCTTCATCAGGAATAAGGCTGGGAGCTTCTGGGGTGGAGAGATAAATGGGAGGGGGGCGGGGCTGGGGAGAAGGTAGCAAAGAGTACAATAGATTAGATTACTTACAGATTAGATTACTTACAGTGTGGAAACAGGCCCCTCAGCCCAACAAGTCCACGCCGACCCACTGAAGCGCAACTCACCATACCGATACATTTACTCCTTTAACCTAACACTACGAGCAATTTAGCATGGCCAATTCACCTGACCTGCACATCTTTGGACTGTGGGAGGAAACCGGAGCACCCGGAGGAAACCCACGCAGACACGGGGAGAATGTGCAAACTCCACACAGTCAGTCACCTGAGTCGGGAATTGAACCCGGGTCTCTGGCGCTGTGAGGCAGCAGTGCTAACCACTGTGCCACCGTGCCGCCCCAATAGGTGGATGGAGATGCAAATGAAGGTGAAAGGTTGCAGAGGAGGGTGGAGTGGATAGGTGGGAAGGAAGATTGGCAGGTGGGACAGGTCATGAGGATGGTGCTGAGCTGGCAGGTTGGAATTGGGGTAAGGGGAAATGAGGAAACTGGTGAAGTCCAGATTGATGCCCTGGGGTTGAAGTGTTCCGAGGCAGAAGATGAGGCGTTCTTCCTCCAGGTGTCGGGCAGTGAGGGAGCGGTGGTGGAGGAGGCCCAGGACCTGCATGTCCTCGGCAGAGTGAGAGGGGGAGTTGAAGTGTTGGGCCACAGGGCGGTGTGGTTGATTGGTGCGGGTGTCCTGGAGATGTTTATCCAGCCCATCTACAAACACATTGAACCTGTCCACCAGAATAGTGTTCTTCCCATTTGGCTTGAGATAATGGAAAATTGGATATTTGAGTTTACCAGGTGTTTGTGACTTGGCCGATGGTGTAGCTATGCTGATAGACTCTCCTTTGACGAACTGAATGCCATCAATATCACTTGATAAGATACCTAGATTATGGTTCTGTCAGCCTGAAGGTAACCACCCATGTTGAGCTAAGGTAATGAGTGCCTAATTCTCAACATGATTTGGAAATACTCCATAAATGATGTTGGGTTTTCGTCAATGTCAGATGCAGTCTCACTAACAAGGGTCAAAAATAGTTGACCTATTAAGGATTGAAATACAAGATTTGAAGGTCAGAATTAGGACACAGAATTGTATGCACGATCGATGTTAACCTTTATTTTGTAGTTATTGATTCTTAGAAAGATACAGAGCTGCCGCGTTGACATAGCATCGCCCACTCTGCAATCACAGCAGATCCCACTGATACCGGTATCACAGCTTGTGTCAAATTCAAGACCAGCATCACTAACGTGAACCAAGCCCAGCATCCCTTCTGAAAGCGGCCACTGAATAGCATTAAATTGTGCTGCTACAGTTTTAGTGCAACCCTCCCATGCAAATACTTATCCATAATAAAATCAAAGAGCGACAGATGCTGGGGATCTGAAACCGAGTTTGAAAGCACTGGAGAAACTCGGCAGGTCTGGCAGCATCTCGGGAGAGAGACACCGCTAACTTTTCCAGCCCAATGACCTTTTTTTGTTTCAAATGTTTATCCATAACAGCTAAGTAGTCTTTTGTAAGGAGGTCACAGAGTGTAATTCCTGCGTTTATATTACATCTGTTCGTTATGCGGCTATAATCTCCCGCTCTGTTTTACCAGCCGGCTTTTGAAAGATAGGAGAATGGGAATGCAACTTCTAACTTTTTTTAAATCTATCGAACCTGAATAGTCTGGGGTTTCTCAGATAATCATGGCCATGGGGATTTGGGGGAATTTCCCGAGGCATTCTGCCTATTGAGATTCATGCTAACACATAATCAAACTGGCCCTTCTCCAAACCGTCCAGCCCATCAGCCCAGGTGGACGTGGGCATGCTCCTGTAGGGATCCAGCAGGATCCTGAAACACCTTACGATGAGGATTCCCAAGAAGATAAAGAGGAAGATAACAAAGGCGAAAGTGGTTTTCTGCTCCAGAGTCATTCCCTCATGGAGTGCACCCCCGGTCGGTTGGAAACTGGAAGTTAATGATTCACTGTCCATTTCTCCAGGAGAGGTGAAGTGACCAACCCCAGAACGTTCTCTTCTCATGATCAATTCCTCAAGTCCATGCCGGCACCAAGCCCCTGAACTACAGAAAATAATTCGTTAATGTTGAGCAAGTTAAACATAATTGAATCAGTTACCTGAGAGCAGGCGCTGTCTGCGGAGCCCCATCCCGGGACAGGAGGGCTCCTTTCCCAGCTCCGCCAGTCCCTTCCCGGGACAGGAGGGCTCGCTTTCCCAGCTCCGCCAGTCCCTTCCCGGGACAGGAGGGCTCCTTTCCCAGCTCCGCCAGTCTATGACTCTATGACCACTTCATAACCGCGTTGGAGTGTTTGCCAACAAGCAGCAACCTGTCAGAATTAGATCCTTCTTTCCATTCCGCTGGCCAAAAATGTGATACATTGCATCTATTTTAAAAAAGCTATGGTCATTTTCGCAGCAGTGTTTGAGATCTAACCCAATGACCGATGAGCATATAAAATATACCAGGAACCTGGTCTTCTTCAGGATGCATGTCCGATGCATCGAGATAAAGTGCTGTCAGTACTTCGCAAAACCATGTCTAGCTCTACATCTTACCCACACGCCGGGGTGCTGTCTCCCACTGTGCAGTTCCCCTCAGTCTCCTGTTGCTCTCTCTCTCTCTCTCTCCCTCTCTCCTCTAGCAGCACCGCCAAGTCTGCTTCAGGATGACTGGAGGCTCCTCTCCACCTAAATACCCGCCAGTGTCATTGTCATTTCGATTGGAGACGTCATTCATTCATTGATCCTTCTTAATCTGAAGAGATTTGAGGAGATGCCAGACTGCGCCGTTGGAAGGGATCTGCCGTGCCGCTAAAACAGCTCGACTCTCGGTCAGCTCAGTGCAACATTACTCCCTGCCTTGTTAACCATCTCAATCTGTCTGAGCATCAAGAAAACAAAATCATGCGGGGATCCACAAACCACGCACCTAGGATTTACGGTGTGCACTCCCTCCAGTCTGTCTTGTTGTAGATTCTGTCCCAGAAATGTTCATTTAGGAATTATATCCATTAAAGTAAAATCAGTTCCAAGGGCAGAGAGCCATTTCCAATTACAGATTCTGCCCTTACTTCCTGGGGTTAGTAAACTCGAAAGGCTTGTTGATAAATGTCTGTCTCATGGAGCAGGCTTGGCGTCTGATTGTGAAGGATCACTGAATATTTAACAACATATGTTCACTCAGCTTAGACATTGCGAGATGACATAAATCATTAAAGTGAGTTGAAGCATCGGCGTTCAGCAGCGATCCTGGATTTCCTCCTAAATATACTGCCAACACTTTCTGTAAGTCTCCATGAAATGTTTGTGTGCTAAATATTCCCAGGAAGACTTGCCGATGTCTTGAATCCATAAACTATAAAGGAGCAGATGATAATAAGCGAGTTGGGAAACGCGGTGATTTGGTTAGGTAGTGTAGGTGGAAACTGCTATGTGCAACAATACATCCTTAACATGCAAAACCGAGCAGATGCGGTACGTCCTCGTTAGCGAGACACTTGCTAACCTGCTCCAGTCACGATTACTACCCGGTACAGATTGTTGGACAGGATGGATATATCTAATCCCGGTTTACACACAAAATCAATCCAACTTCATCCATTATTACAGGGGAATCTATTCTTCAACAGATTGCAGGTATTCTGGATAGTACGACACCTCACGTACATTTGTAAATATTACCTCCATGCATTGGAGAGAAACGCGATGCTTTATCCCGTCTCAGCGCACAACTCCGATAAATTGCACCATTTTTAAAAAAAATCGCAACAGTCACCTCGCCCTCGGTTACAAATCACTGTCGGTTTCTATTGAAAGGTGGAGTGAACACGGGTGCGAACAGGAAACCCCCTTTTCTGGTCGATATTTGCAGTAGAATCTCGCTGAGGCACGGCTGTGTGCTCTTCAGGCGATTTCTGAACAGTAACCACAGGCAGTAAAGGAACAACTTGGAATAACCCTTCCAGTTAAAGGTGCCGAATCAAGAATGTCAAAAATAATTAGTCTTTCAAATCCAATGACATTCCCGCCTGCCACTGATGTCAAACTGAAGTTATAACCTCTGTGCATCACCATTGGATCTTTTTTTGGTGATTTCTAACCATTTGACTGTGGGCTGCCATTTAAACCATTTTCAAAGACCCTCCATAGGTATTGGAACCTCCCTTTCAGAGAGTGCTAGGTGAGATCTGAACTTGTAAGGAAGGTCTGATGAAGAGTCATCTAGACTCGGAACATTGTGGGCGGCACGGTGGCACAGTGGTTAGCACTGCTGCCTCACAGCGCCAGAGACCCGGGTTCAATTCCCGACTCAGGCGACTGACTGTGTGGAGTTTGCACGTTCTCCCCGTGTCTGCGTGGGTTTCCTCCGGGTGCTCCGGTTTCCTCCCATGATCCAAAGATGTGCGGGTCAGGTGAATTGGCCATGCTAAATTGCCCGTAGTGTTAGGTTAAAGGGGTAAATGTAGGGGTATGGGTCGGTTGCGCTTCGGCGGGTCGGTGTGGACTTGTTGGGCCGAAGGGCCTGTTTCCACGCTATAAGTAATCTAATCTAATTAGCTTGGTCTCTCTCCGTGGATGCTGCCTGACCCGCTGGGATCCCCAGCCTTGGTTTGTTCTCAGGAACAAAACCACGTCAACACATGAGCCCCATACGCACTTTGTCCTGATTTCACGCCTTATCTGCACAAACAGGACTGCCAGGTTGTTGGTTGACAGAATTAAATCCGGGTGGTTCAAACTGTGGTGACCTTCTAAAATCTTCAGCAACAATTTCCATTAAATGAGTGGTGTTAGAGAATAGGATAAGTGAGGCAAATTTTTAAAGTATAGCTTGAAAGAGGAGAGAAATGTTACAAAACATTTAAGGAAGGAATTCCAGAGCTCAGCTCGGAGACAATGGAAGGTGTAAGGACTAAGGAGAGAAGCCATGGGCTTGGGCCAGAGATGGCTCACCTCTGGGTGTGATGATTATGGAGGTAGCTGTATGATGGACATGGATATTTGTTGGGGTGCTCAGAAACTGCCACGGTGGGGATTCCCTCTGCCCCTAGTCCTGGGCACAGCCTGCCTTTGGGCCAATGCGACTGGCATTGGGTTCAATCCGATCCATCCCATCATCTCATTATGAATCTGCTCCCCCCCCCAAAAAAAATGTTGTTGAAATCTAGAGCAAACCCAATGAGTTGGAGAATCTCTAATTCATACTCCAACTTCGAGCGGAAGAGATTTGAGACAGAGACTTCTACTACATATGCAACTTCTGCTCAGGACAGTCTCACTGTTCACAAACTCCGACATACTGTCCTCCAAATATGCACCCTGCTCTGTCATATCTGAATGCAAATGATTTATAATATTTGTATCTGTTATTTCCTAATCTATCTACTTTTAAGATTTGTTCCTGAGTGGATTAAAAACAAACTCATCAGTTACTCAGCAATCAACTCCTTTTCTTCTGCAAGTGTCATTATTGGTGTTCTTGAACCTTGCTTCTGGATGCTTGTGTTCAATACCTTTTGACTGCTCTCAGGGTACCACAATTTATAATTCTCCTGCTACTCTGCTGTTGTGATCCCCATCTCTCTTGCATCATCACTCCTTACCTCTAACCTCTGCAATTCTATCTTAGAAATTGCACACACAATCACGGCTTCATTTCTGAATTCCTTTCTCAGTGTCTTGCTTTCATCATTCTGTCCCTGGCTTACTGTCAGCAACTGTGTCTGTGTCTTGCAGAGTCTAGTTACTGAAATAAAAGCAAAACACTGCAGATATTGGAAATCTGATGCAAACATAAAAAATACCAGAGAAACTCAGCAGGTCTAGCACCGTTTTTGGATGGTAGCCATTCTAATGAGGGCACCTTTCAACACCTTCAGGTGTCCGTCATGTTCTTCCTCATCTGAACAGATTCTGTGTATGTGTAGGGCTTGTCCGTATGGGATGGATTTTCAGATATGTTTAGGGTGGAAGCTGGAGAAGTGCAGTATTGTGAGGTTATCCATTTTTGAAGACACTGTTTCTCTTTCCATATTTGCTGTGGAAAAAGTCCATTGATCAAAATGTAACTGAATTAACATAGTTCATAGAATTTGTGAATTTCTGGAACTAAAGGATGATCTAATTAATTTCATTGGGCATGAGATCATGCAGTGAGAGCACATCCACTCAGAAAGGAGAAACTTACTCATAGGAAAATAACCAGTTTGTGCAGAAGCACTGTGACTGTAAATCAGCAACAGTGTCTGTAGGTCAGCACTGTGTCTGTAGGTCAGCACTGTGACTGTACGTCAGCACTGTGACTGTGTAGGTCAGCAACTGTGACTGTAAGTAAGCACTGTGACTGTAGCTCAGCACTGTGACTGTAGTTCAGCACTGTGTCTGTAGGTCAGCATTGTGACTGTAGGTCAGCAATTGTGACTATGTAGGTCAGCACTGTGACTGTAAGTTAGCACTGTGTCTGTAGCTCAGCACTGTGACTGTAGGTCATCACTGTGTCTATAGGTCAGCACTGTGATTGTAGGTAAGCGCTGTATCTGTAGGTAAGCACTGTCATTGTAGGTAAGCACTGTGACT
The DNA here is from genome assembly GCF_004010195.1 of Chiloscyllium plagiosum. Taxonomy (NCBI): domain Eukaryota; kingdom Metazoa; phylum Chordata; class Chondrichthyes; order Orectolobiformes; family Hemiscylliidae; genus Chiloscyllium; species Chiloscyllium plagiosum. The sequence continues at coordinate 130,154,808 of NC_057711.1, forward strand.
GTAGTTCAGCACTGTGTCTGTAGGTCAGCACTTTGACTGTAGGTAAGCACTGTGACTGTAAGTCAGCACTGTGTCAGTAGGTCAACAATGTGACTGTAAGTAAGCACTGTGACTGTAGGTTAGCACTGTGCCTGTAGTTCAGCACTGTGTCTGTAGGTCAGCACTGTGACTGTAGGTAAGCACTGTGACTGTAAGTCAGCACTGTGTCAGTAGGTCAACAATGTGACTGTAAGTAAGCACTGTGACTGTAGCTCAGCACTGTGACTGTAGTTCAGCACTGTGTCTGTAGGTCAGCATTGTGACTGTAGGTCAGCAATTGTGACTGTGTAGGTCAGCACTGAGACTGTAAGTTAGCACTGTGTCTGTAGCTCAGCACTGTGACTGTAGGTCAGCAACTGTGACTGTGTAGGTCAGCACTGTGACTGTAAGTCAGCTTTGTGTCTGTAGTCAGCATTGTAACTGTAGGTCAGCAATTGTGACTGTAGGTCAGCACTGTGACTGTAAGTTAGCACTGTGTCTGTAGCTCAGCACTGTGTCTGTAGCTCAGCACTGTGACTGTAGGTCAGCAACTGTGACTGTGTAGGTCAGCAACTGTGACTGTAAGTCAGCACTGTGTCAGTAGGTCAGCATTGTGATTGCAGGTCAGCAACTGTGACTGTAGGTAAGCACTGTGTCTGTAGCTCAGCACTGTGACTGTAGGTCAGCAACTGTGACTGTGTAGGTCAGAAACTGTGACTGTGTAGGTCAGCATTGTGACATTAGGTCAGAACTGTGTCTGCAGGTCAGCAACTGTTACTGTGTAGGTCAGCAACTGTGACTGTAAGTCAGCACTGTGTCGGTAGGTCAGCACTATGATTGTAGGTAAGCACTGCATCTGTAAGTCAGCACTGTGACTGCAGGTAAGCACTGTGACTGTAGATAAGCAATGTGTCTGTAGCTCAGCACTGTGACTGTAGTTCAGCATTGTGACTGTAGGTCAGCACTGTGACTGTAGGTAAGCAACTGTGAGTGCAGGTCAGCAACTGGACATATTTGTTATAGAACAGACCAGACCCTGCACTCTGCAGGGACGTTACATGCTGAAGGAGCAGAATAATATGGAAAAAAAAAGAATACAAGTATTGGGGAGAATATCAATCAAAAGGAATAGAAGGCATGTTCAAGTATGGGGAAAGTTCTTACTGGAAGAAGCTGATTAGTTTTGTTTATACCCTGGTTTCAAATTGAACTAACCCACTTTGACACATGATTACACCAAGATTATTCATTAGTCCTATAGTATTATATTATGCTAGTTCTAAATTAGTTTGTTTTCTATTTGTTTCTAAACCAAACTACTCAGAGGTAGTAGTCCACAAGATGATGCTAACTGTAATGACACCACCATACCCATATTAACTCTTTCCCTTCCATGATACATTGCCTACCCTCACTTAAATATTGCGTTGTCCACCACTGATCCCATCACCATTGTTATTCTTTCCGTATCACAGCATACTGCCTTCAGTCTCCAGCAACAGCCATTGTTAAAACAATCCTTGACATTCAGGAATGATCAGCCCACTGCCTTAATCCCACTTGGCTAGATCCCTGAACAATCTCTGTCTAGCTCCACTACTGACTTCCTGGGAATCTCCAGATTCTGTGCATTGGACAAACTGAGCTGACGGTGTCTCACCCCAAGGACTGCAGAGATATGACTTCCAGATCTTAACTGTCCCAAGTGGCAGCCTGACCATGCTGAAGCCTCAGGACTGATATCAGAGACTGACCCTGACTTACTGTGACAGGACCCCAGGCGTGACAACAGCATCATTGACTTGCCTGAGGACTACTCCTCTTGAACTTTGAGACATGACCATGGTTGAAGCACAAGCAGTGTGATCATGAAAGTAGCTGGTGCATGGTGCAAATTTAAGATAGATGTAGCATGGTGAATTTCACAAACATGCCAACCATCTTTATAGATCATTGCTAAGTAACCAGGACATCAAGCTGCCTGGTTCTGTCTCTGCATAAGAGGTAAGTCAAGATTAAAATACTGTGAACATTTATATCCTGGCAGAGGGTTTAAAACACAAAAAAAGGAAGATAAGGCAAAGCAAGGCGGTAATGCTGTAAGCATTCAAGTGGATGTAAAGTGAGTGAGTATTAAGGAGATCCCTGAGATGCACCCTGATTCAATTGCCCCATGGCCCTGTACACAAAGTGTCCTGGCACCGGCCTTGCAATGAAAGGTGTCATTGTGTTCCAAACTATAGCATTGACATCCAGAACTATACTGTAAATGGGTCTGAGATGTGCCATGATGATGTGGTGAAGCTAGTACATTTCAGATGCCAAGGTCTGTGGGCAGGGAATGCATGCAGTTGATACCCGGGAGTATGCCCTGAGGTCTTGATGCAGAGTATCCAAAACAGAGATCAGGAGGGGCTAGTGGTGAGCTAGAGTTGACAAGATCTGCTCTGATTTTCATGTCAGGAATTGTCTCAGTTGGTATTTTATATGTGGTCTCTATGGGAAACTGTACATAAATCTGTGATTTTAACATCTATGATCTATAATTACTCATTGAGTAAATGAAACAAAATTAGCAAACCATGAGATGCTAATGCATGCAAATAAGCCTCTTGCCACTCACTGGCAAGAATGTCATCTCATCCTCTGAAATTGAATGGAGAATGGGACATACTTGCTCTCGACGCAGAGAAGCTTCTTACTGAACTTTCCACCTTGGCCCATTTCGTTCAGAGCTAGGAAGACACCATCTTATGTTCCTACAATTTGTGAGGGAATCATGTCTTAGTGAGAGGGAGTGGTATAACCCTATGTCACTGCACTAGTAATTCAGCGACACACAAATACAGCAAGTGCTGGAGAAAGTCAGCAAGTCTAGCAGCATCTGTGAGAGAGAAATTGGACTCAAAATGTTAACTCTGCCATTTTCACTCGGTTTGGCCCACCTGTGACTCCAGACCCACAGCAATGTAGTTGAGTCTTAACTGTCCTCTGGGCAATTATAGATGGACAATAAATGCTGACCAGCCAAGGGCACCCACATCCCAAGAACGAATGAAACCAAACTCTATGCCTGATTAATTTCATATAAATGGATAAGAAGTTTTGTACACATAGTCATAGCTTAGGTAGATAAAAATTAAGCATTATTTTCATGCCTGTAGGCATTGAGTTACACAAGAGAAAGTGTTGTTTTGATATTTTATTTAGCATATTGATTGAATTCTTTATCTAACCAAAAGAATTGAGTATAATTATCTTAATTATTAATACAATGGATACATACAACATTATTTAGGCCAAAGTTCACATTACAGAAGAAGAAGTGCTGAATGTCTTAGAAAACATAAAGGCAGTTAGCTCACCAGGACCTGAACAAGCATATCCGAGGACATTGTGGGAAGTTAAAAAGGAAATTATGGGGTCTCTAACAGAAATATTTGCGTCATCTATAGCAATAGGTGAGGTGTCGGAGGGTGGCAAATTAGATTAGATTCCCTACAGTGTGGAGACAGGCCCTTCAGCCCAAACTGACCCTCCCAAGAGTAACCCACCCCCCTCTGACTAATGTACCTAACACTATGGGCAATTTAACATGGCCAATTTACCTAACCTGCACATCTTTGGACTGTGGGAGGAAATTAGTGCACCCAGAGGAAACCCACAGAGAATGTGCAAACTCCACACAGAGAGTGACCCAAGGCTGGAATAGAACCTGGTACCGTGAGGCAACAGTGCTAACCACTGAGCCACTGAGCCACTGTGCCACTGAGCCACTGTGCCACTGAGCCACTGAGCCACTGAGCCACTGTGCCACTGAGCCACTGAGCCACTGTGCCACTGAGCCACTGAGCCACTGAGCCACCACAAATGTTGTGCCTTTATTTCAGAAAGGCTGTAAGGAGAAGGCTGGGAACTATCAACCTGTGAATCTGATATTGGTGGTGGGCAAGTTGTTAGAGGTATTTCAAGATAGAATTTAATGCATTTGGAGAGGCAAGAAATAATTAGGGATAGTCAGCATGGCCTTTTTTGTGGAAAATCATGTCTTGCAAACTGATTGAGTTTTTCTTCATGAAGTAGCCAAAAGCCTGATGAAGGCAGAATGACAAACATTGTTCACTTGGACTTTAGTAAAGCCTTTGACAAGGTCTGCATGGTAGACTAATGGGTAAAGTTACATCACATGGAATTCAGGGAGAGCTTGCTAATCAGATACAAAATTAACTTATGGGAGGAGACTGAAAGTGGTGACAGAGGGTTGTTTTTTGGACTGGAGGCCTGTGATCAGCGGTGTTTCTCAGATATCAGTTTTGGGGGCATTGTTGTTTGTCATTTATATAAACAATTCGGATGAGAATATAGGAGACACAGTTATTAAGTTTGCAAATGTAACCAAAGTTGATGTCATAGTGAACAGTGAAGAAGATTATCTAAGATTGCAAAGAGATATTGATAAATTGGCTCAATGGGCTGAGGAGTGGCAGATGGAGTTTAATTTGGATAAATGTGAGGTATTGCATTTCGGAATTACAAACAAGGATAGTTAATGGTAGAGCTGTGTGTAGTTTTGTATAACAGACATCTAGGGGTTCAGGTACATACTTCTTTGAAATTTGTGTCACAGGTAGACAGGGTGGTTAAGAAGGCATTTAGCATGCTTGCCTTTATTGCTCGGACCTTTGAGTATAGGAGCTAGGACGTCATGTTGAGGTTGTACAGGACATTGGTGAGGCCACTTCTGGAGAACTGTGTCCAGTTCTGGTCACCCAGTTGTGGGAAGGATATTATTAAACTGGTGAGAGTTCAGAAAAGATTTACCAGGATGTTGCTGGGAATGGTGGGTTTGAAATATAAAAATAGACTGGAAAGACTGGGATCTTTTTTCACTGGAACGTAGGAGGTTGAGGAGAGATCTTATTGAGGTTTATAAAATCATGAAGGGCAGAGATAAGGTGAATGACAAGGGTCCTTTCCCTAAGGTGGGGGGATTCAAAACCAGGGGCCATATTTCTAAGGTGAGGGAGAAAGATTTTAAAAAAGGGCATGAGGGGCAAATGTTTTACACAGACAGTGTGTGGAATGAACTGGCAGAGGAAATGGTGGATGCAGGTACAGCTACCACGTTTAAAAGACATTTGGATAAGTACATGAACAGGAAATGTTTGCAGGTAGGTGGGACTAGCTTAGGTGGAGAACACGGTCGGCATTGACTAGTTGGACCGAAGGGTCTGTTTCCATGCTTTTTGAATCTATGACTCTATACCTGCATGCCAATGATGTCCTTTGAATGCAACTTGCAGTTCACTTCATTCAAAAGCTTTGCATTATGCTGGTTTGACCTGGATTATATTTCAACTAATCTCTCCGTAAGATTTAGTTGGGGAACATTAAATTCCACATCAGTTTATCAAGCATAATTCAATTCATTTATAGGAATGTTGAAGTTTAAGAATTCATGTAATAAAAAAGTATAAGACTCGCAATATACCAATGGGATTCAAATTTGTTTAGCATTCCAATGGCTCAATAAAATATTTTCTTGGAAATTTATATATGTACGTGGATCCACAATGAATTCTGATTGTTAGCTTTTGTTTTATATCCAGAGGTACTTTTACTGACATTTTTTTTTTCTCATCACCAAAGGTATACTTTTTCCAAATATTAACCACCACCAGTAAATCACCCATGTTTTCCATTTTTAAAAAAAAATCATTGGCCTCTCTGTCTAGGCCAGCATTTATTGCCCATCTCTAATTGCCCAGAGGGCAGTTTAATAGTCAACCATGTTGCTATGTGTCTGGAGTCACATGTAGGCCAAATAGGATAAGAATGACAGTTTTCTTCCTTAAAGGGCATGATACACAATAGAATTATAGAGTCGTAGAGTGCTACAGCATGGAGACCGGCCCTTTGGCCCAAACTGGTCCATACTGACCAAAATGTCCATCCACACTAACCCCATTTCCCTGCACTTGTCCCATATCCTTCTAATCCTTTCCTATCCATGTATTTGTCCAAATGCCTTTTAAATGTTTTTAACATACCCACCTCAACCACTTCCGCTGGCAGCTCGTTCCACATGCCTACCACCCTCTGTATAAAAAAGTTGCCCCTCAGGCTCCCTTTTATTCTTTCCCCTCTAACCTTAACCTGATGCCCCCTAGTCCTCAATTCTCCAACCCTGGGAAAAAGACTAAGTGCATTCATCCTATCCATGCCTCTCATGATCTTATACACCTCTCTAAGATCCCCCTCAGTCTCCTACGCTCTAAAGAAAAAAGTCCTAGCTTGTCCAACCTCTCCCTATAACTCAGACCATTGAGTCCAGGCAACATTCTTGTAAATTGTCTCTGCACGCTTTCCATTTTAATAACATCCTTCCTACAGCAAGGTAACCAAAACTGAACACAATACTCCAAGTGTGGCCTCACAACATCCTGTATAACTGTATCACAACTTCCCAGCTTCTATACTCAATGCCCTGACTGATGAAGGCCAGTGTGCCCAAAGCCTTCTTCACTGCCCTGTCTACCTGTGACTCCATTATCAGAGAACTGTGAATATGAACTCCAAGATTCCTCTATTCCACTACATTCCTGACAATGTTTTTTTTGACAATCAACAATGATTGTCAAAATGAACCCATGAATCAACAATAGATTCATGGTCATCATTTGACTCCTCATTCCAGATTTCTTTTTGATCTGAATTCAAATTCCACCATCAGCCATGGCAGGATCTGAATCCAGGATATTACCTGGGTCTCTGGATTAATAGTCTAGCAATAAAACCACTAGGCCACCACTTAGTTCTGTAATACTTAACTTAAGTGGAAACCGCCTTCATTTATTTGAGCTGTGAAGGATTGAAAGATTTTTTTAAAAATTTAGTTCATTGAAGACCTTCAGGAAAGAACATTCTAAGTCCTTTTACAATCAGACCAATATGTAACTCCAGGTCCATTGCAAAGTGACTCAATGCCTCTTAGTTGTTGGGAAAGTGGTTTACCACCATATTCTCAATGGAAATCGGAGCAGCAGCAACACATGCTTGCCTTAACTGAGATATTCTCACTCCTTACTTTTTCCCATAAGCCAAAGTTTCCTTTGATTTGGAGGAGCCGGTGTTGGACTGGGGTGGACAAAGTTAAAAATCACCTGGTTTTGTGTGTTTTTGAAATTTCCTTTGTTATTGACAGTGAAATTGTAGCCAGTGGTTCATTTTCAGACAAATATTTTTGAAAAATGTAAGTAATCTGTACAGCTCAGAGGAAGTACTTATGATGCAAACTCCACAAATCAGGTTTTCTTTGAAATTTGGATTTTCCAGTCTTAATTGCAAAAGACAGAAGTGAAGCAGATGGTTGTGGAGTGGAAAACTAAACAGAAATGCATGTAGCCAATCGCATGTTCCAGATTTTCTCTTTTTGTTTGTATCCGGCAGCAGCAGTAATCCAGTCCAAGGACATCTTTGTTTTCCTGCCTTCTTTTCCTGCCCCATCGCTTTTCCTGTGACCCTCTGAGACTAGCTCTTCCACCCTATCACATTATCTCCTTTGTTCTTGTCCCACTAACCCTTTGATCAAAACCTTTTACATCTCAATTTTTTCCAAGTTCTGATGAAACGTCATTGAGCTGAAAGATTGGCTTGGAGATTCCAAAGGACAGAGAGTTGTTTCTACAGTGTAGACTACAGCTGTGTTCCAGTTCCATGGTGAATTCCCATTGCAGCTGACTCCAAGGAAGTTGCATAGGCAATTAAAAATTCCTATGGACAGTTTCCATGAATTTGGCACCCTCAAGAAAATCTCTTTAAGTCAAAAACATCAGATACCAAATCACTTGAACGTAACAATTATCCAGGAAATGTCAAAGGATTAAAATGTTACTCTAATCACTGGAAAATGATTAAACTGAACCTCATGACTCACCATTGAGTCCTCCGACCAGAACATTCAATCCATTACACACCCTCTAACTACAACGCACCACACTATGTCAGGCTTGGCCATGTCCCACCATGGCCTATCCATCATGGATCTGACACTAGCTCCATCCCAATCCATTTGCACCAGACCCTAGCCCAGTGGACTTCCCTGATAAACCATGAAACCAATCCAACACAGCCTGACCGTGTCAAATGCAAGATCACCTCCCACAGCCTGACTAACCCTTCCTGGGCTCTGACACCAACCAACCAACCCCTTCCACCTCCCCCCTCTTCCCCCATCACCCCAACACCCCCATTACCTGCTGGACCCAAGCCCCATCTCAAACCAACTCCCATCTCTTTACCATAAGCACACTTATACTGAACCCCTTACCATCTTACACACCTGGCATCCAACCCTCTTCTCCACCTATCCAGCCATGCCCATATTTCACCTTAGCACCTCAGTTACCCTTACAGAGCTAACTTTCCTCAGTAGCTGTCAAAGTGGCTTTGGATGCAGCAGTGAGGGCAGTCAACAAAAGGAGACATATCTTAGCCTGTAGCACTGTTCCTGCCTAATGTGGATTTCTCCCCATTTTTCTCCAATAAGTGCATTCAGGACAGGCCAGACACAGAATTGTACCTGGAAAAATCACCAGTAGGTACGTGTGTGAGCTTAAACTGCATTTGAGTAAGTCAAATCTGTTCTGATAGAAATCAATGTTCTAAGCAATTTATTGTATCCCCACAGATGCTACTTGATGTTTTAACTGTTAGAAATTGAATTTATTTGGACATATTTATACTAGAAACTAGTTTCAGTCAATTCATAATAAATTTACTTGATATTTTGTTAGGCTGCTGAAAAATAATCATTTAAAAGATGTTGTTTCACACACAGAAAACTAAAACGACACATGCAGAATGTTTTTAAACACAGTAAATCCATATTACATAGATATATGTTAATAGCTTTAAGAACAAGTCTGTCAAAATGCTTGCACATATATAGAGTATTTATGTATTTCTTTAAACTATAAATGGAATTCCTTAATACAAGCAATTCTGTGACTACAAAGTGAAAATATAAGACTTTAAGCCAGGTAATGTACAAATACAATTGTCCATTTTATTGGAGTAGATTCCCTACATTGTGGAAACACGCCCTCTGGCCCAACCAGTCCATACCGACCCTCCGAAGAGTAACCCACCCAGACACATTTCCCTCTGACTAATGCACCTAACACTCTGGGCAATTTAGCACGGCCAATTCACCTGAGCTGCACATCTTTGGACTGTGGGAGGAAACCGAAGCACCCGGAGGAAACCCACACAGACACGGGGAGAATGTGCAAACTCCACACAGACAGTCACCCAAGGCTGGAATTAAATCTGGGACCCTGGTGCTGTGAGGCAGTAGTGCTAACCACTGAGCCACTGTGCCACCCACCAAGTATCAATAAAATTCCGTGGAAAAAATTATGTTGTCATTTCTGGTTATCATTCAGCTAAGCTTTTATATGCACGATGAAACAAAATGCACACAGACAGTCGCCCAAGGCTGGAATTAAATCTGGGACCCTGGTGCTGTGAGGCAGCAGTGCTAACCACTGAGCCACTGTGCCATCCACAAAGTATCAATAAAATTCCGTGGAAAAAATTATGTTGTCATTTCTGGTTATCATTCAGCTAAGCTTTTATATGCACGATGAAACAAAATGATGATACAAAATATTTTTCTTAATTCTCATTCTTATAAAAACTATATCATTTATTTCTTTTGTGACATCAAAGCAAATGACAAAGCATTGTGATGAAACTTACTCCCAACAAAATGGTCAACTTGCCCCCAAAGTCAACATTTCCTTTCAGTAAAGTGACCAAAGCTGCTGCCACAATGAACGACTCTATAGCAATCATTTAGAAAATCCTAAGTTTTCTTTTAGCATTGATCTTACACTGATAAATTACTCGCTAACATCACATAAAAGAAGCTAACAACAAAATAGTACTTCTGAGTCCAGATGCTTCACAGGAATGCACTCCCTTAGGTAATAGAAACCTTTTGATGGCAGAATATACCTTACTTTTCAAACAAAATTTGCACACATGCTTTTCTTTATAATACATTAGAACATAGAACATTACAACGCAGTACAGGCCCTTCAACCCTTGGTGTTGTCTGACCTGTGGAACCAACCTGAAGCCCATCTAACCTACACTATTCTATTATCATCCATATGCCTATCCAATGACCATTTAAATGTCCTTAAATTTGATGAGTTGACTACTATTGAAGGCAGTGCATTCCATGTCCCTACTACTCTCTGAGTAAAGAAACTACCTCTGACATCTGTCCTATGCCTATCACCCCCTCAATTTGAAGCTATGCCCTCTCATCCTAACCATCACTATATGAGGAAAAAGGTTCAGACTGTCCACCCTGTCTAACCTTTTGATTATCTTAAATGTCTCTATTAAGTCACCTCTCACCCTGTTTCTCTCTAATGAAAACAACCACAAGTCCCTCAGCCTTTCCTTCTCTTCATGTCAGGCAACATCCTGGTAAAGCTCCTCTGTACCCTTTCCAAAGCTTCCACATCCTTCTTATAATGCGGTGACCAGAGCTGTACGCAATACTCCAAGTGCAGCCGCACCACAGTTTTGTACAGCTGCAACATGATCTCGTGGCTCCAAAACTCAATCCCTGTACCAATAAAAGCAACACACCGTATACCCTCTTACCAAGCTAATCAACCTGGGTGGCAACTTTCAGGGATCTATGTACTTGGACACTAAGATCTCTCTGCTCAACTACACTGCCAAGAGTCTTACTGTTAGCCCAGTACTCTGCATTCCTGTTACTCCTTCCAAAGTGAATTACCTCACACTTTTCCAGATTAAACTCCACTTGCCACCTCTCAGCCCAGCTCTGCAGCTTATCTATGTCTCTCTGGAACCTGCAACATCCTTCAGCATTATTCACAACTCCAACGACCTCAGTGTCATCCACAAATTTACTAACCCTTCCTTCTACATTCTCATCCAAGTCATTTATAAAAATGCCAAACAGCAGTGGTCCCAAAACAGATGCTTGCGGTACACCATTAGTAACTGGACTCCAGGATGAATATTTCCCATCAACAACCACCCTCTGTCATCTTTCAGCTAGTCAATTTCCGATCCAAACCACTAAATCACCCTCAATACCATGCCTCTGTATTTTGTGCAATAGCCTACTGTGGGGAAACTTATCAAATGACTTACTGAAATCTTTATACACCACACCAACTGCTTTACCCTCATCCACCTGTTTGGTCACCATCTCAAATAACTTAATAAGGTTTGTGAGGCATGACCTACCCTTCACAAAACCATGTTGACTCTCCCTAATCAGTTTATTCCTCTCTAGATGATTATAAATCCTATCTCTTATAACCTTTACCAACACTTTACCTACAACTGAAGTAAGGCTCACTGGTCTATAATTACTAGGGTTGTCTCTACTCCCCTTCTTGAACAAGGGGACAACATTTGCTATCCTCCAGTCTACTGCCACTATTCCTGTAGACAATGATGACATAATGATCAAAGACAAAGGCTGTGCAATCTCCTCCCTGGCTTCACAGAGAATCCTAGGATAAATCCCATCTGACTCAGGGGACTTATCTATTGTCACACTTTCCAAAATTGCTAACACCCCATCCTTGCAAACATCAATCCCATATAGTCTAGTAGCCTGTTTCTCAGAATTCTCCTTGACAACATTGTCTTTTTCCTGTGCGAGTAATGACGAAAAATATTCATTTAGCGCTTCTCCTATTTCCTCGGACCTCCCACTACTGTCCTTGATTGGCCTTAATTTTTCTCTAGTCATTCTTTTATTCCTGATATATCTATAGAAAGCTTTAGGGTTTTCCTTGAGCCTATTCACCAACAACTTCTCATGTCCCTTCCTAGCTCTTCTTAGCTCTCTCTTTAGGTCTTTCCTGGCTAACTTGTAACTCTCAAGCCCCTTAACTGAGTCTTTACGTCTCATCCTAACATAAACCTTCTTCTTCCTCTTGACAAGAGATTCAACTTATTTAGTAAACCACAGCTCCCTTGCTCAACCACTTCCTCCATGCCTGACCGGTACATACTTATCAAGGACAAGCAGTAGTTGTTCCTTGAATAAACTCCACATTTCAATCGTGCTCATTCCCTGCAGTTTCCTTCCCCATCCAATGCATCCTAAATTTGCCTGATTTCATCATAATTGCCTTTCCTCCACAATAACTCTTGTTCTGCGGTATATATCTATCCCTTCAAAAAAAAAATAACCTGGGGATACATACGACGTTGGTGCTGGGGTAAAAGAATCATTTAAATATATATATAATATATATATTATACACACACACCTATCCCTTTCCATCGCTAAAGTAAACATAACTGAATTGTGGTCACCATGCTCATCTACCTCTAAATCTAACACCTGGCTGGCTCATTACCCACTACCAAATCCAATGTGGCCTTGCCCCTTGTTGGCCTGTCTACATACTGTGTCAGGAAGCCCTTCTGCACACACTGGACAAAAACTGACCCATCTAAAGTACTCGAACTATAATATTCCCAGTCAATATTTGGAAAGTTAAAGCCCCCCATAACAACTACCCAGTCACTCTCACTCCTATCGAGGATCATCTTTGCTATCCTTTCCTCTACATCTCTGGAACTATTCGGAAGCCTATACAAAACTCCCAAAAGGATAACCTCTCCGGTCCTGTTTCTAACCTCAGCCTATACTGCCTAAGTAGATGAGTCCTCAAACATCCTTTCTGCAGCCATAATACTGTCCTTGACTAACAGTGCCACACTTCCCCCTCTTTTACCATCTTCTCTGATCTTACTGAAACATCTAAATCAAAGTCCCAGTTGCTAACCCATGTGCTGCAAGTTCACCCATCTTATTCCAGATGCTCCTGGCATTGAAGTAGATGCACTTCAAACCACCTTCCTGCTGGCCGGTGAACTCTTGCGAACTTGAAACCATATTTCTGACCTCACTACTCTCAACCTCCTGAATACTGGAACTGCAACTTAGTTTCCCAACCCCTGCTGAATTAGTTTAACCCCTCCCAAAAAACTTTAGCAAATTTCCCCCCAGGATACTGGTACCCCTCTGGTTCTGAAGACCATCCTGCTTGTAGAGGTCCCACCTTCCCCAGAACGAGCCCCAATTATCCAGGTATAATAAACCCTCCCTCCTGCACCATTCCTGTAGCCACGTGTTCAGCTCCTCTCTCTCCCTATTCCTCACCTCGCGAGCATGTGGCATGGGCAACAAACCAGAGACAACAACTCTGTTTGTTCTAGCTCTAAGCTTCTACCCTAGCTCCCTGAATTTCTGCCTTAAATCCCCATCTCTCTTCCAACCTATGTCATTGGTGCCTATGTGGACCACGACTTGGGGCTGCTCCCCCTCCCCCTCAAGGATCCAAAAAACACGATCCAAGACATCATGAACCCTGGGAGGTAACACACCAACCGTGAGTCTCTCTCGTTCCCACAGAACCGCCTATCTGTCCCCCTAACCATGGAGTTCCCAGTGATGAATGCTCTGCTGCTCTCCCCCCTTCCCTTCTGAGCAACAGGGACAGACTCTGTGCCGGAGCCCTGTATCCAATGCCTTAACTGTGGTAAGTCGTTCCCTCCAACAGTATCCAAAACAGTTTACTTGCTATTGAGGGGAAAGGCCACGGGTTCCCTGCACTGTCTGCTGGTTCCCTTTCCATTCCCTGACAGTAACCCATTTACCTTTTTCCTGTACCTGAGGTGTGACTACCTCCCTGTAACTCCTCTCTATAACCCCCTCCACTTCCCAAATGATCCTAAGTTCATCCAGCTCCAGCTCCAGTTCCCTAACGCAGTTTTCAAGGAGCTGGAGTTGGATGCATTTCCCTCAGATGCAGTCAGCATGGACACTAGTGGTGACCCTTATCTCCCACGTTCTGCAGGAGGAACATTCAACTGCCCTAACCTCCATTCCCACTGTCCTAAATTCCCAGAGAGACTGTAGAAAAATAAAGAATAATAAAAACATTATTCTCTGCTTCTGAGCTAACTATATAAAACATCAATGCATGCTGTAGGATAGAAGTGTCTGCTTCTGACTGAGGGGGCTGAGAGCCGTGGGCTTTAGTGAAATTTGTGGCAGAATCAGATGAGAAGATTGGCAAAGCCAGCTCAACATCGGGAACATATTGCACCATCTTTTATTCTTTTGACAACCAGTGAGCAGAGTTTCTCGCTGACGGCAGAGTTGCCAATTTAAAGGGATTATAGCTTGTTAAATTCTTTTTTAAAGGCTCAAATCTGCTCATTAATATTCAGTTTCCTATCTTTCCAAACACGCCAAAAAAGCTGGCTTTGAGAAACTCAACATGGAGTTTAGAGTGGGTAAATAATAGCTTCAGTTTGCTAATGACTCTAAAGGACCAATGCACGCTCATCACAACCCAGCATCCCAGAGCACAAATCCTCAGTACCAGCTACACACGCCCCCTGTCCAAGGACATTGGCATCTGACATTTGCCAGTCTCTCATTACCATCATGATACACCCCTGCAACCACTGGCAGGCTGCTCAGGAAATATAGTCACATTGAAGGGCACATCCTCAATGAGCATCGAGATGCTGCAGCAGGGATTGTGTGTGCACGGACTGAACTCGATTATAGCTCAGAATTATTAACTTATTCTCCTAGTGCTTACTCTCCTATTGCTCACTGCCCTCATACTCTCTCCCCTCGTGCTCACTCCCCTAGTGCTCACTCCCCTCGTGCTCACTCCCCTCGTGCTCACTCCCCTCGTGCTCACTCCCCTCGTGCTCACTCCCCTCGTGCTCACTCCCCTCGTGCCTCATGATCACTCCCTCATGCTCACCCCTCATGCTCACTCCATTAGTTCTCACTCCCCTTGTTCTTACTCTCCTCATGCTCACTCCCCTTGTGCTCACTCCCCTCGTGCTCACTCCCTCGTGCTCACTCCCTCGTGCTCACCCTCATGATCACTCCCTCATGCTCACCCCTCACGCTCACTCCATTAGTTCTCACTCCCCTTGTTCTCACTCTCCTCATGCTTACTCCCCTAGTGCTCACTCGCCCCGTGCACCTGTGTGCTCACAGCATCCTGCTCTGTCCTGCTGTACCAGTTAGTATAATCTCATTCCTAGATGTCACAATAGAGTGAACAACCAATGGGGAACTTCAAACCCACGTCTACAGGAAACTAACGCATTCAGACCAAATATTGAACTATAGAAGCAATCATCCCAACGCCCACAAACGAAGCTGCATCAGAACATTATCTCAACAAGCCACCAAACACTGCAGCACAGAGGAACTACGCAGAGCAGAGGAAAATCACCTACACCATGTATTCAAAACTAATGGGTACCCAATGAACGTAGTCTGCCGATTTCTCAGCAACAAACACAAACAAGCAGATAAAGCACATCCAGAAACCCTAGCCACTCTCCCCTACATCAAAGACATCTCGGACATGACTGCCAGACTACTCAGACCCCTTACCATCATGGTAGCCCACAAACCCACCAACACACTAAAACAGCAGCTAATGAACTTTAAAGACCCTATATAGACAACAAGCAAAACTAATGTCATTTACAAAATACCGTGCAAAGACTGTAACAAACACTACATTGGACAAACAGGCAGAAAATTAGCCACTGGGATACATAAACACCATCTAGCCACAAAACTACATGACCCTCTCTCTCTAGTATCCTCACATGCGGATGAGGAAGGACATCACATTGACTGGGACAACACATCCATCCTAGGACAAGCCAAATAGATATGAGCACAAGAATTCCTAGCAGCATGACATTCCAACTGGAACTCTATCGACAAAAACATTGACTTGGACCCCATTTAACAACCCCTGAGAAAAAGAACAGGATATGACAGCACTATAGGAAATGACATCACCACAGCCAATGGCAACACCAACCCAAAGAAACCCAAACATATAAATAGAAAGCTGGAAACACCAACTGTGCTTCATCTGGAGGCTCACTGAAGATGTTACCTAGTATGGTGATGAAACATCGGAAAATGAACCTTCCAGCTCAGCAAGCAAACCTGCATCCGGAACCTCAACCTGAGCTACAAATCTTCTCAAAACTCGCTACTGGGCAACTGCCTGGCTGGTAACTGATCCCAGTCAAGAGGACCTGCATCTTACTGTATGGTATTGTGCTACGTCAATCTCACACTTGTACAATGTGCCAGCAGCTTACAGATCAAACACATCGCATATGCAGCAAGCAGGTAACCATGTCTCAAAGTCTCGGGGAGTAGCCTTCATTGAAACCCATCAGTCAGAGGTTCACAGCGCAGTGAGTCAAGAGTAACTCCAGTCCAGGGGATTGATAGTCAGGCTTTCACTCACAGTGTTCTCACTCTGGGAGTCTGTGCCTTTGCAGTCTGGGGAATGCCTTGCAGTCTGTCCTCGGGCTTCATAGCACCCAACTTTGGGGGTAGGGTTAGCATAGATCAGGGAGATGTACAGACATCAGTCAGAGATCCAGGGTTCGGTCCAGTTTGGTCACTCAAGGGAGTGGGTCACAGTCAGTTCATCGGTTGTATTCACAGAAACTAAGGGAAAAATTGGGGTGAAGAGTGTTACATGAAACAAAATAGATGCTTTCTATATAATTACACTGAAGACAGAGTAAGTGTCTCCCCAAGACCTGTTAATATCTATTTGCAAATAATTGGGACACATCAGACATCAGAAAACAGCTGACAGTTCATTCAACTGAAATCAGTCACTGTTTTTGGAGTACTGAAACTGACCCTAACTAACTCGGTGTCTTTGTAATTTGAGCAAGCATCATTTGTTAATTTGTTATTTCCATAAATTTTGTTTTACATATTTTGCAAATAAAATATGATAGAATTTAGAGTTATTTATTACTGTAAATTTCCCTTCTCAGTGCAAACTAATTAAAAGCAATTATCTGAGTCACAGTTTAGATCGTTATTTATAAGACTATCAGTTATAAGTTGCAATAAACTACATTAAATATAATATTGGATATGACATTTGTATGGAAACAAAGTCTGTGAAGTGCAAAATGACCTAAATGCAGCAGTAATTAAATTAGTCAGGCACATTCAATAGTCACGAGGTGAAAGGACAAGGAATTATGGAACCTTATAAATCAAGTTACTGATATGTATTCTGCCAAAAAAAACCTTTATTTTGTTTGTTACATTCCACTGAGAACAAAGGACAACCAAATGCAACCTCTAAAGTAATTTATTTTAAAATTTATTTGTAACAATTAAGAAATGAAGTAGTTGAAGATGGTTGGGCCTAGGACATGACCATGAGGAACTCCTACAGAGATATCCTGAAGCTCGATGACTGACCTCCAACAACCATGACCATCTTCCTTTGTGCCAGGTCACCACCGGAAAGTGCACCCACCACCCCCCCCCAATCCTTGAGTCCCATCGATTCCAGTCTTATTCAGGCTCCTTGGTGCCACACCCGGTCGAATGCAGCCTTGATGTCAAGGGCTGTCCCTCTCTCCTCCCCTCTGGAATTCAGCTCTTTTGTCCATGTTTGAGCCAAGGCTGTAATGAGATCAGGAGCTGAGTGGCCCTGGCAGAACCCAAGTTTTACAAGTTCTGCTTGATAGCTCTGTTGATGACTCCTTCTACTGCTTTATGGATATTTGAGAGCAGACTGATGGAGAGGTAATTGGCTATATTGAATTTATTCTATATTTTATGTACAGGACAAACCTGGGCAATCTTCCACATTGTCGAGTAGATACCAGTCTTATAACTGTACTGGAAGAGCTTGGCGAGGGGAGTGGCAAGTTCTGGATCATTCAGGACTGTTGCTGGAGTGTTCTCAGAGCCCATAGCCTTTGCAGTATCCAGTGCCTCCAGCTGTTTCTTGATATCACATGGAGTGAACTCAATTGGCTGAAGACTGGTATCTGTGATGCTGGGGATCATGAGGGGAAGCCGTGTTGGAACATCCATTTGGCACTTCTGGCTGAAGGTTGTTGCACAGTTTTATCTTTAGCCCTGACGTACTGGACTCCTCCATTATTGAGGATGGGCAGATTTGTGGTGACTCCTTCTCCAGCGAGTTGTTTCATTGTCCACCACCATTCACGATTGGATGTGTCAGGACTACAGAACTTGGTTGTGTTGTATTGGTTCTGAATCCACTTTTTCCTCTCTATCACTTGCTGAGGGTGCTGCTTGGTGCAGAAGTAGTCCAGGTTGGTGGACACCTCATTTTTGTGTCTGCCTGTTCCCGCTCCTGGCATGTTCTCCTGCACTCTCACTGAGACAGAGTTAGTCGCCTGGCTATATGGTAATGGTAGAATGGGGATATGTCAGATTATGATGTTTCAGATTGTGTTTGAGTACAATTCTGCTGGCTGCTGATGGTCCACAGTACCTCATGGATGCCTGGTTTAAATTGCTAGATCTGTTATAATTAGCACAACATCACAGAAGGTCTTCTCACTGTGAAGGTGGGACTTTGTCTCCATAAGGACTGTGTGATGGTCACTGTTACTCATACGGTCATTGACAGAGGCACTTGTGGCAGGTGGTATGTTTTCTCACTCTTGTTACCTGTAACCCCACAATGTTGGGAAGGAGGACCTTGCAAAGCCAACGGGGCAGAGTTGGCATCTCCAGCCCAAGGTTGATGCCAGGAGGCCGATCTGCTTTTATTCTGCTTTGAAGTTTTTCAGCAGTTACTACTGAGTGGCTTACTCAGCGGTTTCAGAGGGCAGTTAAGAGTCAATCACATTTCCATGAGCAGAGAGTCAGACATAGGCCCGAGCAGCTAAGAAAGGCAGCTTTGCTGCTCTAAAGGGCATTCGTGAACCACATGTTTTTTTGTTAATTGACAATTAACTGCGGTTTTATTGTCATCAATTTCAGATTTTATTGACTTTAAATACAACCATCTCCTGTGATGAGATTTGAACCTTAGTTCCTAGAACATCAGCCATGATCAGTCAGCTATTAGCCCAATGGCAACTTCACATTGCCTTCCCACCATACTGAGCAAAGGAGACTTTGAATCCTTTCACAATTTTAGTCCTATTGTATCTCTTTTGCTTCCCTCAAATTCTTCAAAGGTGGGTCAGGAGCTGGAGAGAAAAGAGGATAAGGATTCCTCAAAAATGGGTGCATGCTCTACTAAAGCATTGACAGAGCTCTGCAAGACCTGTGGCAAAACAGGCTTTAGCACTGACTCCAAAAGAGATATGTAGGTTGTCACACAGTGAGGTTTGTGTCAGGTGGGAGCAGGAGTGAGTTTTAGAGTTTAAAATAGCAATGGGGAGTCCCAGTAAAGGACAGTCTGAACACTGTTCATCTGGATGCAAATACTGAGGGTCAGGAATCATCTACAAAGAGGACATACCTAGAGCAGCAGTAGGTAACATGTATGGTTCTATCATCATTTCCTGAGACAATGCATATCCTTTGAGAGAGACTGGAGGAGTCAGTGTTTGCCAAGATCATCACCAAGAAAATTAAAGTAGGAATGAAGCCACTAACATAGAAACAAGATAAATTCAGAGATAATAAAAGAGAAACAGTAGAAGTATGGACTAATTAATATACATTGGCTTTTACTAAAGATAATGTAATGGACAATTCTCTCAAGACTGAATTTAAAAAGAATATTCGTATATTTGGGATGGGAAATTGAGAAATAATTGACAAATCAGCAAATTTAAAAGAAAAATGAGCTAATCTGGATGGTCGTAAGAAGAGGAGATAGGAGATGCAATAATTTGTATATATTTAACAGTTCCACAGAAGAGGGAAATGAGCCAGGAGATTGATGGGCAGTCAATGGGTTGAATTTTACAGCATCTGTCAGGCATGTACTCAGCAGGGGGCACTGAAACCTGCCAGATGATTGGCTCAACACCTCCCCTCTCAGCCTAATGCTCATCATATGGTTGTACTGGCACTAGAGGGGGTGCAGAGGAGATTCATATGTCGATACCGGAGTTGAGGGGGTTGGCTTATGAGGAGAGACTGAGTAGATTGGGATTATATTCATTGGAATCCAGAAGAATGAGTTGGGATCTTATAGAAACAGATAAAATTATGAAGGGAATAGTTCAGATAGAAGTAGAGAGGATGTTTCCACTGACAGTAGGACAAGAGGGCATAGACTCAAGACTAGGAGCAGATTTAGGACTAAATTGAGAAGGAATTTCTTCACCCACGGGAATATGTGGAATTCCCTGCCCAGTAAAGCTGATGCTACTTCAGTAAATGTTTTGAAAGCTAAGGTAGATTGTCTTCAAACAATGAAGGAATTAAGGGACAGGGTGAGAGGGCGGGTAAGTGGCGATGAGGCCACGAAGCGATCAGCCATGATCTTATTGAAGGGGGAGTAGGCTCGAAGGGCCAGACAGCCTATTGTGAATGAGAATGGGCATCTCACCTTATCACCCTCTGTGATGGAAACACTGGGATTAAGTAGGGTACCACTTTGTGGAGTGCTCTGTCAACATCAGGGAGATCCCTCACGATAGTATTATACCGCCCCACCCCCACCAACCCACATCCCACCCACCCCCAGCCCCAGTTGCCTCAACCCAAGTCTCAAAAACACAGTCCCCTCACACATCTCTCCCCCTCCAAGGGTACCCAATACATCTCCAATCAAAACAACACTCAGAATCACCTCACAGTGGAATCTAGGTTGTCTTCCTCAAAGAACAAAAAACTGCCAGTGGTTTCCACAACTCAGCTTTGGAGCTGCTGAGAGTACGACTCCTGAAGGTGCACTTTCCTCCCCTAAAGGATGGACATCCCACTTACAGCTTGTTCAGGCCACCCACTGTATCATAACCGAGCAAGGCAGGAATAGACAGGGCAGAGAAAGGTAAACTATGCTCAATGGTAGGGGATTCTTTAACTGGAGAATTAGGGCCAGACCTTAATTCTCAGAGAAGTTAGAAAGCACTTCTACACAAAGATAGAGGTTTGTAACTCTCTTCAAATGGTGGAATACCATCATGGGGAATCATCTGATATTCCCAGTGCACTCCCTATGGTGGTACCTTACTCTCTTTCACAAGTGGCAGTGGATGCTGGATAAGTTGTTAATTATAAATCTGAGAGAGATAAATCTTTGTTAAGCAAAGGTATTAGGGATATGGCCAAAGACAAGTGAATGGAGTTAGGTCACAGATCAGCCATGGTCCCATTGAATGGTGGGACAGGCTCAAGGGGCTGAATGGCCTCCTCCTATTCCTTTGCAGTCTTCTTTAAAGTTAATCCATTTGCCAGCAGTTTTTCTGTGGGGAGGTGAGCAATAAAACTCCAGTTTAATGCTGCTTCAATATAACAAAACCGAGATAGAATAACATCTTGTTGCCAAAGACAGCTTACCATCAAGATAAGAAAGTTTAGAAAAGCAGCATGTTATTTAAATGGAGAAAGATTGCAGAACACGGAAATAGAGAGAGATCTGGTCATTTGGTAGATGAATCACAAAGCATTAGTATTCAGGTACAGTTAGTGTTTAGGAAAGTAAATGGAATTTAGTTGTTTATTGAGAGGAGAATGGAATATAAACGAGACATCGAGTCATACAGCATTGAAACAGACCCTTCAGTCCAACTCATCTGTGCTGACCAAGTTTCCCAAACCAAACAAGTCCCATTTGCTTGTGTTAGACCCAAATCCCACTAAACCTTTCCTATTCGTGTATCTATCCAAATGCATTTCAAATATTGTAACTGTACCTACATCTACCACTTCCTCTGGCCATTGTAGGACTTATACACTTAATGGTAAGGTCCTAGGGAGTGTTGCTGAACAAAGAGACCTTGGATTGCAGGTTCATAGCTCCTTGAAAGTAGAGTCGCAGGTCAATAGGATAGTGAAGAAGGCGTTTGGTATGCTTTCCTTTGTTGGTCAGAGTATTGAGTACAGGAGTTGAGAGGAGAAAGTGAGGACTGCAGATGCTGGAGATCAGAGCTGAAAATGTGTTGCTGGAAAAGCGCAGCAGGTCAGGCAACATCCAAGGAGCAGGAGAATCGACGTTTCGGGCATAAGCCCTTCTTCAGGAATTCCTGAAGAAGGGCTTATGCCCGAAACATCGATTCTCCTGTTCCTTGGATGCTGCCTGACTTGCTGCGCTTTTCCAGCAACACATTTTCAGTACAGGAGTTGAGAGGTCATGCTGCAGTTGTACAGGGCATTGGTTAGGTCACTTTTGGAATGTTGCAAGCAGTTCTGGTCTCCTTATAAAGATTTACAAGGATGTTGCCAGACTTGGAAGGTTTGAGTTACATGGAGAGGTTGAATAGACTGTGGCTGTTTTTCCTGGAGCTTCGGAGGCTGAGGGGTGACCTTATAGAGGTTTATAAAATCATGGGGGGTCATGGATAGGTTAAATAGACAAGGTTTCACTGGGGTGAGTGAGTCCAGAACTAGTGGGCACAGGTTTAGGGTGAGAGGGGAAAAATTTAAAAGGGACCTAAAGGGCAACCTTTTCACAGAGGGTGGTGCATGTGTGGAATGAGCTGCCAGAGGACGTGGTGGAGACTGGTACAATTACAACATCTAAAAGACATCTGGTTGGGTATATGAATAGGAAGGGTATTGAGGAATATAGGCCAACTGCTGGCAAATGGGACTAGATTAGGTTGGGTTATCTGGTCGGCATGGACAAGTTGAACCAAAGGGTCTGTTTCCATGCTGTACATCTCTATATGAATCACCCTGTCTGTAGAAAGGTTGCCCCTCAGGCCTCTTATAAATCTTTCCCTTCTCACTTTAAAAATATTCCCTCTAGTTTTGAAGTCCACCACCCAAGAGAAAAGACCTTTGCTATTCACCATCTCTATGTCCCTCATGATTGTACACATATCTATAAGGTTACCCCTCAACCTTCTACACTCCTGTAAATATGTCCCAGCTTATCCAGCCTCTCCTTATAACTCAAACCCTCAAGCCTTGGCAACATCTTTGTAAATTTCTTCTGACCTCTCTCCAATTTAATAACATCCAACCTATAGCAGGGCAACCTGAAAAGTACACAGTACTCTAAAAGTGATCTAAACCCAATGTCCTTTACAGCCGCAACATGATGCCCTAACTCCTACACCCAATGATCGCTTGCTGCAATTGTATAGGCGCTTGTGAAACTTCATTTGGAATTTTGTCTTATTTTCGAAAAGTTCTAAATGTATTAGAAGCAGTTCAGAGGAAATTTGCTCAAGGATACGTAGGATGGGCGTTGTATTATAAGGAAAGATTGTCTAGACCACACTGTGTTCATTGGATTTTCAAAGAATGAGAGATGATGAGGTAAGTGGTTAGTTCACCGTGTTGCAGGATTATTGTGCAGATGTTTTGTTGAGAGGTGATCTTACTGACTGAAGTAAGACCTGGGTTTTGATAGAATAGATGCTGAAAGAATGTTCCCGATTGTGGGAGAGATTAGTGACTAGGAAACACATTTAAAATAAGAGGATTCCCATTTCATTAGGAGGAGACTTTTATTTCTCTGAGAGGGTCTCTGGACCTCTCTTCCCCGAGAGGGTAGATTTTGACCACAACAGACTCAAAGGCCATCAGGCTTTGACTAGATTACCTACAGTGTGGAAACAGGCCCTTCGGCCTAACAAGTCCACACCAACCCTCCGGAGGGCAACCCACCCAGACCCATTCCCCTACATTTACCCCTTCACCCAACACTACGGGCAATTTAGCATGGCCAATCCACTTAACCTGCACATCTTTGGACTATGGAAGGAAACTGAAGCACCCGGAGGAAACCCACACAGACACAGGGAGAATGTGCAAACTCCACTCAGACAGTTGCCCGAGGTGGGAATTGAACCCGGGTCCCTGGCGCTGTGAGGCAGCAGTGCTAACCACTGTGCCATAGTGCCACCCATAGTCGAGTAGACACATTTGTGGTTTTCTATATGTTAGCTTACATAGTTTATAGCACAGATAGTTGTGTTCTAATTAAGTTAGATACCTTAAAGTTTGTATATGACTCTATTCGCAAGATGACAAAATACAGACATGCACATATTGTCTAGGTTTTATACTGACTGATATTATTGTACATTACACACACTGACTTTCTACTCTGACTTTAATACAGACAGGGAATGACTGAAGACAACGTGGGACATTTACAACTTGAACATCTCACGTTGCAATGTCTTGTAACTACAATACCAAAAACATACACTGATACAGTATGGGGGCGGGGGGACCAGGATCAAATCAACCATGACTTTGTAGAGTGACAGAAAGGGCTCAAAGGACAGGAATGGCCTGCACCTGCTCCGAGTTCATGTGCTCATACAAATCTAGAATTCATACTGAAATATGTCATACAGCATCTGGAACCCAAAAACATCAAAAGCATGGTTTCTAAAACATGAAGTATTGCCTAACCAACTACTATTATTTAGTATTTACAATAATAATTTGAATTGGAAATAAGTAGCTAAAGGTCAAAATTTGCAATGATACCAAACTGGATTCTAACTGAGGAGCATGCAATATTATTGCAAGAAAAAATTTGAAAACGTTGAGGGGGGGAATATGGCAAATAAGCTTTAATATAGCAAAATGAGGATTGATACACTTGTAGGGAAAAACAGGGGTGCCACTTGCAGCTAATGTAACCTTATACAAAACATGTTTTCACAGATGATTGTTAATAGACAATAGAACCATTGCTGGAATTTGCATAGCTTTATTGTTGCTACTTTAGTGCTTCACTGTCACAGGGTGGGAGCTGAAAGCTTAAACTCGAGCAAAATCCAACCAGATCAGCAAATTAATTATTTCATCCGTTGGATTCCTAAATGAAATCACAGTGAAGTGTGAGTTCACCTTAGAGAGACAATATCAATGCCAATTGGATTTGATATGACACATAATACATCTTCAGTGCAATAACAAACTGGGTATAAAAATATTTGATGGTACGTTTTACTTCCAGGTACATTGTAAGTTAAATACAATCTTTGAAACTATTGAAAGTGTTCCGATGTTATGACCCTTGCTCTCAAACTATTTAAAATATACCAGCTGGTGCAGAGCTGTATGCATAGGAACAACTTGCAGGCCTCCATAGAGACTGACAGGTTGGAATTGATCTGTCTGGCATTCTACACACGCTTTAATGGTTACATCTGAATAGCAGGGAATACAAATAGAAAATAGGTGATGGAGAAATGAATTTTTAAAAAGGATAAAGGCAAGTCAAATTAAATAATTGAAGGCGAGCAAGAGGAAACCAAGGAAACATACAAGAAAAAGTCACCTCAATTAAACTGCAACACTGAAATATCTGATCAGGTCTCCACTTAGCAAAGTACTAAAGAATAGTTGGACCCATTACAGATTAAACGACAAGGTGTGAAATGTTTTTCTTTTTAACGGCTTGGGTCCAGATATTTCATAAGTTGTTATTTGGTCGACTCTTGGACGTAATAAATTGTCTAACAAGCCTCACCCCTCCCTCCAGTCCCGACTGATGAATTGGAATTCCTCCGTGTTAAACATTGCCTGAAATAAACATGGAGAGTGGAAAAGGTGCAGAATGTACTGTGTTGGGGATTTCAGTAATCATTGCCGAGTGATTCAGCACTGCCTCTAATGACCAAGCTGGAGGTCTCTTGTGATGCACTCATATGATCGCCACCTCTGGACCTGGAGGCCTGAATTCAAGTCCAACCTGCTTCTGCTCCATAACATCTCTGAACAGATCGATTAGAAAATATCCTGACTGAGCTGGTTGAGTCCTAAAGACATAATTGCCGGACTCTGTGCCTTCAATACCTGTGAAGGTATCAAAAAAAAGGAAAACCATAATTGACCTCATTCTCATTCAGGGTGGCATGGTGGCTCAGTGGTTAGCAGTGCTGCCTCACAATGTCAGGGACTCAGGCTCGATTCCTGCCTCGGGTGACTGTCTGTGTGGAGTTTGCACATTCTCCCCGTGTCTGCGTGGGTTTCCTCCAGGTTCTCCAGTTTCCTCCCACAGCCCCATAGATGTGCAGGTCAGGTGAATTGGCCATGCTAAATTGTCCATAGTGTTAGGTGTGTTAGTCAGAGGTAAATATAGAGTGGGGGAATGGTTCTGGGTGGGTTAGTCATCAGAGGGTTGGTGTGGACTTGTTGAGCCAAAGGGCCTGTTTCCGTACTGTAGGGAATCTAATCTCACCAACCTAACCATCGCAGAGGCACCTATTAGGAGGAGTGGACACTGCACAGATCTGTCTTCATATTGAGGATACTGTCCTTCACAATGTATGGCACTACTGCTATGCTGAATGAGATCAATTTTGGACAGATGTAACAATTCAAGACTCAACTCAACTGACCAGAAATCAAATTGGACGATAAATACAGATACAAGAGCAAATGAGAGACTTGGAATCCTGCAGTAAGTAATCGCCTCCTGACTCCCCAAAGCATGTCCATCATCTACAAAGCACAAATCAGGAATGTGATCGTATGCTCCCCACTTTCCTGGAAAATATATCCTATAGGCAAAAATAGGACAAATCTGACTTAGCCCAATACTGCCCCATCAGTTTACTTTCATTCATCAGTAGGGTAATGGAAGACTCAATTAATTGTGCTATCAAGTAGCACCCTCTCAGCAATAACTTGCTAACTCACTGATGCTCAGTTTGAGTTTCACCGATCCTGACCTCATTACAACTTTGTTCAAACTTGGACAAAAGAGCTGAATCCTACAGGTGAGATGAGAGTGAGATCTCTTGACATCCAGGCAACATTTAACTTGGTGTGACACAGCTGAGTCCTCGCAAAATGAAAGACAATGAGAGTAAAGAGAAAATTCTCCTCTGGTTCCAGTCATACCTGCCACAAAGGAGGAGGCTCTGGTCCATAGAATTATAGAACCATATAATTATTTAATCACAGAGTAGAGAAGAAGCCTTTTGGTCCATCAAGCCTGTACCACCAAAAATACATGACTATTTACTCTAGTCCGACTTACCCGCATGAAGCCTTGAATGTTATGATACTGCAAGTACTCATCCAAGTACCTTTTAAATGTTGTGTGGTTACCAGTAAAACAACTTAGAATTCAGCAAGACCTGGAAAATATCTAAGTTTTGGGCTAACAAGTGGCAAGTAATATTAATGCCCCACGAGTGACAGGCAATGATCACTTCCAATAAAAACAGAATATGATCATCACTGTTGATATTAAGAGGCATCAAAATCATTGAATCCCACACTATCAACACTCTTGGGATTATTGGGGTGGTACTGTCACTCAACTATTAATGCAGACACTCAGATAATGTTCCAGGAAACCAGTTTCAATCCAGCCACATCAATAGTGGGATTTGAATTCAATACAAGTCTGGAAGTAAGAGGCTAAATGATCACCATGAAACCACTGTTAATTGTCACAAAATTCCATCTGGTTCATTAATGTCCTTGAGGGAAGGAAACTGCCATCCTTATCCAGTCTGGCCTACATGTGACTCCAGACTCTGGGCAATTCAGACAATAAGTGCTGGCCTATATTCCATGGGTGAATATATAAAACAAAACAGAAATCAAACTGGACTGGCCATGTACACTCAAGAAGCTTGACACCATTCAGGATAAAGCAGTCCATTTGATTAGCACTACATCCACATCTCCGCTTGCGAAGATCTTTGCATCCTTGCTCTCCACCGGAGTCGTACCTGAGGACTGGAGGGAGGCAAATGTAATTTGTCTCTTCAAGAAAGGAAATAGGGAAATCCCCGGCAATTACAGACTAGTCAGTCTCATGTCTGTTGTCTGCAAGGTGTTAGAAAGGATTCTGAGGGATAGGATTTATGACCATCTGGAAGAGCATGGCTTGATTAAAGGCAGTCAGCACGGCTTTGTGAGGGGCAGGTCATGCCTCACAAATCTTATTGAGTTCTTTGAGGATGTTACTAGACAAGTTGATGAGGGTCCAGCAGTGGATGTGGTGTATATGGACTTCAGTAAGGCATTTGATAAGGTTCCCCATGGTAGACTCATTCAGAAAGTCAGGAGGAATGGATACAGGGAAATTTAGCTGTCTGAATACAGAATTGGCTGGTCGACAGAACTCAGCGAGTGGTAGTGAAAGGAAAATGTTCTGCCTGGAAGTCAGTGGTGAGTGGTGTTCCACAGGGCTCTGTTCTTGGGCCTCTACTCTTTGTAATTTTTATTAATGACTTGGATGAGATGATTGAAGGATGGATTAGCAAGTTTGCAGATGACACAAAGGTTGGAGGTGTCGTTGACAGTATAGAGGGCTGTTGTAGGCTGCAGCGGGACATTGACAGGATGCAGAGATGGGTTGAGAGATGGCAGATGGAGTTCAACCTGGATAAATGCGAAGTGATGCATTTTGGAAGGTCGAACTTGAAAGTTGAGTACAGGATTAAAGACAGGATTCTTGGCAGTGTGGAGGAACAGAGGGATCTTGGTGTGCAGGTACATAGATCCCTTAAAATGGCCACCCAAGTGGACAGGGTTGTTAAGAAAGCATATGGTGTTTTGGCTTTCATTAACAGGGGGATTGAGTTTAAGAGCCATAAGATCTTGTTGCAGCTCTATAAAACTTTGGTTAGACTGCACTTGGAATACTGCGTCCAGTTCTGGTCGCCCTATTATAGGAAAGATGTGGATGCTTTGGAGAGGGTTCAGAGGAGGTTTACCAGGATGCTGCCTGGAATGGAGGGCTTATCTTACGAAGAGAGGTTGACTGAGCTCGGACTTTTTTCATTGGAAAAAAGAAGAAAGAGAGGGGACCTAATTGAAGTGTACAAGATAATGAGAGGCATAGCTAGAGTTGATAGCCAGAAACCTTTTCCCAGGGCAGAAATTGTTAACACGAAGGGTCATAGTTTTAAGTTGTTTGGCGGAAAGTATAGAGGGGATGTCAGAGGCGGGTTCTTTATGCAGAGAGTTGTGAGAGCATGGAATGCGTTGCCAGCAGCAGTTGTGGAAGCAAGGTCATTGGGGATATTTAAGAGACTGCTGGACATGCATATAGTCACAGAAATTTTAAGGTTCATACATTAGGTTTACCTCACATAAGGATCAATGGTTGGCACAACATCGTGGGCTGAAGGGCCTGTTCTGTGCTGTACTGTTCTATGTTGTATGTTCTATCCACAAAGATCCATTCCCTTTGGCAGTTATGTTTAGTAGCAGTATGTATTATCTGTAAGAAGCACTGCAGAAATTCACTAAAGATCCGTAGGCAGAAGCTCCCAAATCCACAACATTTCCATCTAGAAGGACAAGGGCAACAGATACATGGGAACACCATCCCCTGCAATGACCCCTCTAAGCCACTCACCATCCTGACTTGTAGATATATCACTGTCAACTCAACTATCGCTGTGTCAAAATCCTGGAATTCCCTCCCCAATGGCATCATGGGTCTACCCACAGCTCATGGACTGCAGTGATTCAAGAAGGCAGCTCACCATTACCTTCTCAAGGGGCAAGTTAAGGCAGGCAACCAATTTTGGCCCAGCCAGCGTAACGCATATCCCATGAATTAATAAAATTATGTTATAGTTACGTGTCTGAAAATTAAAACTTTAAATAACACAACTTTAAGTGCAAACTTGTTCCATAGGAACAAATATTAAAATTGTAATTAGGTTCTGTAGAATGTTCCTTATCAGAAATAAACAAATATTAAAACATTATGTTCCCTTTGTTGAATATTGTTTATAATACTATATTCATACATTGGGAAATGAAATAACTTGTAAAATGAAATCGGTTTAAAAATCTGAAAGAGAAATGAAATTGCTACTGTAGTGTTGTCCTCTTGCCAACAGTCCCATTCCCTGACCCTCCTGTTTCCTGATCCTACTGGTTTCTACAGACTACCCCTGCTCATTTACCCGCCAAAATGTGGCTTCCTCCCCCTGCTCAACTAATCTCTTGTCACCTTCCTCTCCTCAGCTTGCATTCCCATTCAAGGTTTCTTTGGATCTTTGATGGGAACCTGAATTCATGTGAGTTAAGTGGTGCATGGGTGAGGCATGAAGGAATAAGAGTTCACAAGTCACAGGTGGGTGAAGGAGGAAAGTTATAATTTGAAGACTGGGGGAACATGGACCAAGAGTTATCATATTGAGCCAATGCACAGAGATTAGGGAGAGGGTTAGAGGTCAAAGAGGAGATGAGGCCACGCATCAGATGTCAGGGCATTTGGGATATGCTGATGTAAGAAGCAACGTTGAAATTATTATTTCTATGTTCAACAAAATCACAGGCTTTATTAACTTAACAATGTTAAACCAAAATGTTAAATGGAGCAAATTTAAATGAAGATTTAGTGTACAGCCACCTCTAAAAACATTGAACTTTCTGAGGAAAAACAATGTCATGCAAATTGCTATTCCACTCCTTTTATTGCAAAATGCAAGAGCTCCATGTTTCTGACAGGGGATTCCAATCATGACTCCTTCAAAAGTGCAGAGCTGTACCTCCATGCTAACAGGTCCCACAGTGTGTAGAGCTAGATTGTAGAATCCCTTCAGTGTGGAAACAGGCTATTTGGCCCAAAAAGTCCAAACTGACCCTCTGAAGAGCGTCCCACCCAGACCTATTCCTTTTACATTTCCCCTGACTAATGTACCTACGCCTCCCTGAACACTGTGAGCAACTTAGCATAGCCAATTCACCTGACCTGCGCATCTTTGGATAGTGGGAGGACACTGAAGCACCCAGAGGTAACCCACACAGACACGGGGAGAACATGCAAAGTCCACGCAGACAGTCACCCAAGGCTGGAATTGAACCAAGGTCCCTGGCACTGTGAGGTAGCAGTGCTAACCATTAAGCTACTGTGCCAAGTTATCAGGAAACGGTGAACCAAACCCAGTTATCACAGCTGTCATTCACTGTAATCTGTAAGTTAAAGTTCACATATTACAGTCAGCCACTGTGACAGCTCTTACGAAAGGACAACTACAGCAATACATGTAAGGTTAGGCTGCCATATACATATGATACCAGGTGGATAGAGAAAGGGTGTCAGGTGGGTAAAGTACCCGATGTGCACTGGTAGAGTGCCAACTATGTAAGATACCAATTGTTACTGTGCAAAATGGGTAGGGAGGAGGGTGCCGGGAGAAGGGTGCCAGTAAGTATGATGCCAGAGCAGAAGGTGGCAAAGGTCAGGTAAGTCATTGAATATTGAGGGTAGGTCAAGGTGATGGGGCTGAATGGCAATGGGTGAAGTGTCAGGTTTGGCAGCAGTCAGTGGGGGCTGAGTATGCAACAGAGGGGCAAGGGATGACCCTTGTATCTGGAGTGGGGGACAAGTCTTCTGGATCCAGGGAAGGATTGGATTCAGCTGAGGTCCAGGGCAGGATTGGCTGTCAGGTAGAGTGGGTTGGGGGAGTAGGTGCAGCTCCAGCAGCTGGGGAAATGTTCTGGCAGCAAAGGAGGGAGGAAAGACAGACTCTGAGCAAATGGACAGTTATGAGGTACTGGTGAGAAGTGGGGTTTGGATGGGGGGGG
>NC_057711.1:130186383-130191545 GCF_004010195.1 Chiloscyllium plagiosum
TTGGAGGTTTAGGTGGCAATTAGAGGATGGTGTTATCGGGGTTTTGTGGATGTTAGGGAGTTGGGGTATAGTTGCTGGGAATTCATTCAGAATTTGTTTCAATTGGGATTCTGTAGGGTCATCATAGAGAGCTCCATCCCCCCTTTAGGAACAATGAGCTGGTCAATGGAAAATCCAGACCAGTGTTATCAAGAATGACAGATCAGACACCAAACATCTAAAAGATGACCAGAGATTCAAACAAATCAACAAAGAAAAACAGAGTTCTCAGGATAAAATGATCATACAAATGATGTGCTTAGTACAATAGACAAAAATCTGATTCTCTCACAAATCCACCTATGGATGACAGTTTGAACAAGTTCTGTATTACTGAATCTGCAATATGGACTGCTGAATAAAAAGTGATCACATTGCTTATATAACAGTGAAACTCTATCATATTCTATGTGACATTAAACAATGTTCGCCAGCCTTTATGATAACTATTAGAGGAGACAAATAAATTCTATATTAATTGAAAAGCAGACTAACATCATGCTGACCCAAGTCAGTTTCAGAACTAAAACAAAAGAATGCATATAGCTATTAGACAGAGGCCCTTCAGCCCATCACATCATTACCAATCACAAACAAACGCCTCAGCATTCTAATCTCATTTTCCTGCACTTGACCCATAGCCTTGTCACCACAAGTGCACATTTAAGAATGTCTTCAATCTTATGAAGGCTACTGCCTCTCCCACCCTTACAGACAGTGAGTTTGTGTTTCCCATCACCCGCTGGGTGAAAATGTTTTTCCTCACATTGTTTTTCCTCCTGCCTCTTACCTTAAATCTAAGCCCTCTGGGAATGATCCCTCCATCAAGGGTAAAAGTCTCTTCCTACCTCACCTACCTGTGCTCCTCATAATTTTATACATCTCAATCATGTCCCCTCTAAATCTCCCCCGCTTTATGGAAAACAACTGCAATCTGTCCAATCCCTCTTCATAAATGAAACTCTGCAGCCCAGAAATAATCCTGGTAAACCTTCTCCAAACCCTCTCCAGTGTTATCACATCCCTTTTATAATGTGGATTCCAGAACTGCACACATTACTCTAGCTGTGACCTAACCAACATTTTATACGGTTCTAATAAAACCTCGCCTCTCTTAAACCTATGTCTTGGTTAATAAAGGCAAATATGCCTTCTTAATTATTTTATCCATCCATCCTGTTACCTTCAGGGACTGTCAACATGCACAGCAAGATCCTTCTGATTATCAGTGGTTCCAAGACATGTATATAAAGTACTGCTTTACGCAAATTTATTTCTTATTAAACATAATAAGAAAACAGATTATCACATTGCTATTTGTGGGACGTGGTTGTGTAAAAATTGGCTGCTGTCTTTCCTACATTACAACACAGATTACACCTAAAGAGTACTTAAAGAGTACTTTTTGATAATTTATGCTACATAAATATAAGTCTTACTTTTTATCTTTATTCCTCTTTGCAGAACTTCATTAGTCACTGGCTGCCAAACTGAAAAAGACCCCTTAATATTTACTGTCTGCCTTCTGCCAGTCAGCCAACCATCTATCCATGTCAGTATCTTGCCTCTAACACCATGGGCTCTTATCTTAGTTAGTAGCCTCCTGTACAGCACCTTATCAAAGGCCTTCGGGAAATCCAAATAGATAACATCCATTGGCTGTCCTTTGTCTAAATTGCTGAGTAGATCCTCAAAGACTGCCCAATGTTTTAGATGGTCTAGGTACTGGAACCAATCTCTTAGCCTATAGAGTGCCTCCAGGATCCTAACTGTTTCAATGAGAAAGCCTCTTAGTCTTCTAAATGACAGAGATAGCGAACCTAATTTCCTCAGCCTCCCAGTATTCCACTTGGCTTTGCATCATCAGATCGTTTAATTAAAGAGCAAAGCACTGTGTAGGCTGGAAATCTGAAACAAAAACAGAAATTGCTGGAAAATCTCAGCAGGTCTGGTAGCATCTGTGGAGAGAAAGCAGAGTGAAGGTTTCGGGCCGAGTAACCTGAGTTCTGAAGAAGGGTAACTGGGACCTGAAATGTTGACTCTGCTTT
The DNA here is from genome assembly GCF_004010195.1 of Chiloscyllium plagiosum. Classification (NCBI taxonomy): domain Eukaryota; kingdom Metazoa; phylum Chordata; class Chondrichthyes; order Orectolobiformes; family Hemiscylliidae; genus Chiloscyllium; species Chiloscyllium plagiosum. Next base: position 130,188,471 of record NC_057711.1, read on the forward strand.
CTCTCCACACATGCTGCCAGACCTTCTGAGGCTCTCCAGTAATTTATATTTTTGATTACTTCAATCCCTGCTATTTCACCAAAACTGTATAGAATATAAGCAGCTGTAGTCCTTGCATTGATCATTGTGCCATCCCAGCTATTAGTCACGGTCTGTCGACTTGAAAATATCCCATTTACATCACTTCTTTACCGTCTGTCCACTAACCAATCCTCTATCCATGCTGATGTATATAACTCTTTAGCTTAACTATGGATATTTTGTAGGAGCCAAGTAAAATTCCCTTTGGAAATCCTTTTGGGCTACATCCACCTTTATGTGGCCTACTAGTTACATAATGAGAAAGAACATTCTTTAAAACATTATCAAACTCCATTTCCATTTTGTAACACCATGCTGATTTGTGAAAGATTTTGTTAATAATAGACACAGCATCGCCCTACACTGATGAAGGGCTTTTTGCCCAAAACATTAATTCTCCTGCTACTCGGATGCTGCCTGACCTGCTGCGCTTTTCCAGCACCACTCTCTCAACTCTGATCTCCAGCATCTGCAGTTCTCACTTTCGTCTATTTCCCTGCACTATGTTAGTCTAACTGGCCTCCTTTCTTGAAAAGCAGTATTACCATTTAAACTAGTGGGACTATTCCCAAATACGAGGAATTTTGGAAAATCATAGCTATAGCATCTGCTATCTTCACAGCTACTTCTTTTCGAACCTGGGGGTTTATGGGCCATTTGGACTAAAGAATATTTTGGACTTTAGTCCCTTTGTTCTCAATACATTTTTCTTCACTGATATGACTTCCCTCACTGTCTTCACTGTCTCTAAACCCTGGTTGCCCTCTGTTTCTGGCATGTAACTAGTGCTGCTTACATGTGGCTCAATATTGAATGTACTTTAAAATAAATTGTTGGTTGAAGTGTGCGATTGAAAGGTTAAGAGTTCACTTCCAGAGTTTTTTTTGGGGTTCTGTAAATTACACCAGTTTCCTCAGTCCTGAAATTATGAAAAAACTTTCACCAGAAAGCTAAAGTTGTTGACTTTGTGCTGAAGAAGGAATTTGTGTCTGATGATTTAAATGCTTCTGAGCTTCAAGAACTTGTAAAACAGTTTATAAGGCAGAATGAATCACTGTCTTAACCGTTGAAATTATTTAAAAGACCGTCTTTCATCTGAGTCCCAGTTTAGTTGATTTCCACTTTCATAGTTGTGGAACAGTACTGGTCTATGATATTTAAAATTAATTATTCCCCTCAATAGGACAGTTGCTATGGTAGTTTCAAAGCAATGATTGTAACCAAATGAATATTTACAAGAGTAGCGGCATATTAGCTCAGTCTGAGACTTCCAGTCTGTGGTAGAAATAGAAATGAGCTCCTTAGGGATGTGACCTCAGGTACTGTTCTCCATCTTCAATCAACCCACATCCTTCAGCAGGATCAAAATGCACCATGCTCGGTACTGAAGTTTGAAACAGTAGCCTTATCGTTTGGATTCCAGGCTCCACACCTCACTGCCTCCCCCTCACCCACACCTTCAAGGTTATCTTTACTCTCCCCACTTTGATTAAACATAATCTAGGATACTTTCTCTTCCAAAATAGGGCTTGCAATGTTTATCTCATCTTCAGCTAGCCTGTGTCCATCTCTTACCATGCTCTTAAATATGGATTCTGTCTCTATGTCTTGAGAACATCACAGGGATTGCAATTTGAGAATAACCAATTAAACAAGGTCATAAGAATATAAGAAGTAGGAGCCATTCAGTCCCTTGAGCCTGCCCACCCATTTAATACGATCATGGCTGATCTCATCTCAGCCTCAACTCCATTTTCCTGCCTGCTTTTTATAATCCTTCAACCCGTTACTCATTAAGAATTTGTCTATCTCCTCCTTACATTTATTCAGTGTCCAAGCATCCATTGCACTTTGCGATAATGAATGCCAAACACTCGTAAGCTTTTCTGAGAAGTAATTTCTCCTCACATCTGTTTTAAACCTGCTACCCCTTATTCTCAAACTATAACTTCTCATTCTAGATTTCCCCACAAGGGGGAACATCTGCTCTAATCTACTCTGTCAATCCCCTTCAGCATCAATATACTTCAACTAAATCTCTCATTCTTCTAAACTCTAGCAAATATAGGACCAAACTGTTCAATCGCTCTTCATAAATTAAGCCTTTAACCTGTGGAATTAATCTAGTAATCTGAACTGCTTCCATTTGCCTCCAATGTACTAACATCCTTCCTCAAGTAAAGTTATATGCAAACGTCACAGATTTTCACTGATTTCTCAGCAATGGATGCTCTAGTGACTGGCTTCAGACTCAACAGGGGCTCACCTATCATATAGTTTAGCTCATCTGGCCTCTCCCAAAAGAGAGCCACACTCATTATCTATCTTTAAAATGCAGAATTGAGAGTCGAATGAATACCATGAATTAATTGTTGATGGTGGGCAAAAGCCCATCTGGTTCACTAATGTCCTTTAGAGAAGGAAACTGCCAACCTTACCTGGTCTGGTCGACATGTGACTTCAGACCCAGAGCAATGGGGTTGATTCTGAACTGCCCCTTGGGTAATTAGGGATGGGCAATAAATACTGGCTCAGCCAGCAACATCAACATCCCATGAATGATTTTTAAAAATATGCAAAAACAACTGATAGCGCTCTGTAGAATATTTGGCAAAATATAGCATAAAAACTGGAGCATCAGCGAGAGAGACAGAGAGAGAGATAGAGACACAGAGACAGAGAAAGAGAGCGAGGGAGAGAGGAGAGAGAGAAAGAGAGGCACAGAGAGAGGGCAGTTCAGGCAGCATCCGAGGAGCAGTAAAATCGACGTTTCGGGCAAAAGCCCTTCATCAGGAATACAGGCATAGAGCCTGAAGGGTGAAGAGATAAGTGAGAGGAGGGTGGGGTGGGGAGAAAGTAGCATAGAGTACAATAGGTGAATGGGGGAGGAAATGAAGGTGATAGGTCAGGGGGGAAGGGGGAGTGGATAGGTGGAAAAGAAGATAGGCAGGTAGGACAAATCATGGGGACAGTGCTGAGCTGGAAGTTTGGAAC
>NC_057711.1:130194155-130208654 GCF_004010195.1 Chiloscyllium plagiosum
AGGAAACATGTTTCCACTGATGGGTGAGTGCCGAACCAGAGGACACAGCTTAAAAATACGGGGGTAGACCATTTAGGACAGAGCTGAGGAGAAACTTCTTCACCCAGAGAGTGGTGGCTGTGTGGGATGCTCTGCCACAGGGGGCAGTGGAGGCCCACTCTCTGGATTCATTTAAGAAAGAGTTAGATAGAGCTCTCAAAGATAGTGGAATCAAGGGTTATGGAGATAAGGCAGGAACAGGATACTGATTAGGAATGATCAGCCATGATTATATTGAATGGTGGTGCAGGCTCAAAGGGCTGAATGGCCTACCTATTGTACACTGTGCTACTTTCTCCCCACCCTCACCCCCCTCTCATTTATCTCTCCACCCTTCAGGCTCTCTGCCTCTATTCTTGATGAAGGGTTTTTGCCCGAAACGTCGATTTTACTGCTCCTCGGATGCTGCCTGAACTGCTGTGCTCTTCCAGCACCACTCTAATCTAGGCTCTAGTTTCTAGCATCTGCAGTCATTATTTTTACCACAGAGAGAGAGAAAGAGAGAGAGAGAGAAAGAGAGTGAAAGAGAGAGAGAGAGAGAGTTAGTTCGGACCATGACAGACACATTAATATCGATGTGGTGGAGGGAAGCAATGTGCCTGATTTTAACTCTCTGCAAGTGGGTGGGTTTTGAATTAGTTAAAAATGGGCCTGTACTGCGCTGTATTCTTCTATGTTCTATGTTCTATGTTCTAAAAACGTGCCCAATGTTTTCTCAGGGGACCAGGAAACATACATGCAGAAGAAAATAAGGTGAGTTGGCCAATGACATTAATTCCTCTATTTGAAAATAGTAGACATGGAATTTAACTTCAATTCAAAATTGAAGCTTATTCTCAAGTTGTAAAGACCCATCTGGTTCATAAATGGCTTCAGGGAAGAAAATCTGCCAGTTTGACAGATCTCACCCACACGTACCTCCACAACCACAGCTCTTTATTGATTGCAATCTGAAATTGTTTAGCAAGTCACTCAGTTCAAGGTCATTTAGAGATGGGCAACAAATACTGGTCTTATAAGCAATGCCCATAATCCATGAAAAAAGAGGAAAAGCAATAAAAACTCAGAAGGTGATTTAAATGGAGTGGCGTACAGGAGAACATTGATGGTCATGCACACCAAGTGGCTTGTGTTACCACACATGCTACAAACTCTCATGTCACTGTCAATCTGACTCCGCCATGGCACAGAGCTTCAAGCAAAGTCTGAAGCTAATCCCTTCCACTATGGAGCTAGTGGTCATCTCCAGCAGCATCTAGTCTCCAATGTGTTAGCATCCAATACAGTGCAGGCAGAAGTCACCTAACTTCTCAGCATTGAGCTTAAGAGGGACATGACTGAGATGTATCAAATTATGAGGGGCTTAGATAGGGTAGACAGGAACAGACCTGTCCCCTTGATGGAAGAATCAATAGCCAGGGAACATAGATTTAAGTTAAGGGGCAGAAGGCTTAGAGGAGATTGGAGGAGAACTTTTTCACCCAGAGGATGGTGAGAATCTGGAACTCACTATCTGAGGAACAGTCATTTTATTTAAGGAGTATTTAAATGGGCACTTACAAAGTCAAGGCATGCAAGATTGTGGGGCACGTGCTGGAAAATGGGGTTAGAAAACTGAGGTGGTTGTCTTTGACCAGATGGACTGAAGTGTGTTTTTCTGCCCTTTAGATCTCTGTGACTCAATCTCATCGCTGCGCGGAACCTCAAACTAAGGTCATGTGATCCATATTTGATAGCTTGCAAGACCAGACTGCGACCTTCAAGATGATGAAAGAGTCCTGAAAGGAGTATTCCAGTTCTCACAACAGTCCAGCAATCTCACTTCCAGCAGATTACTATGACTGCTGTAGCATTGGCCAATGCACAAATCCACTGTCTTTGCTCATGACACAGCTCCCTCCTCTTTTTCTCCTTTCTTCTTTTCCTCTCCCTCCCCCTGAGGAGATGTCTGAATGCCTGGTGACATCCTAGAAACATAAGGTGTTTACAGCACAAAATGAATTGTCATTTGCAACAAAAAGGCACATTTTAACAAAACTTTCCATCTTGCAATCAATAATTTGCAGAAAAATTAATTTTAGGAGAAAAACATTTAGACTGTATGAGAGGAGAGTGGTGTTTGGTTGGTAGGAATGTTCTGATTGTTAGAGATGTTGCCATAGGGATTGACTACCAATCATCATTAATTCATTCAATATCCATGGCAACACCTCTCCCAGTACACATGCCAACAATTCAGCTTGCTCCTTTCATGTAGGATCAATTTCGGTTTCCGCTTCAATTAGCAATGTTTGCAAATTGTCCTGATGAGTGCAAGACAAAAAGCTTTAAAAAAGTCTTTCTTTTCAGCCATACGGATTGAATCATCTTCCCTGTGAGCCTGCACTGGGCTGGCAAAGAACTACCAAGGCTAATCCCATTTTCCGAATCTTAGTTGTGAACCTCGTCAGTCACAACATCTTCAGAACATAGACTGTAAGAACTAGGTCTTTATGACCTTTAAGCCTGTGGTGCCATTCAATAAGAACTGCTCACTTGCTCTCTCAGCACACATTCACCTGCTGTCTGCAGCATGCCTTGCCTTGTCTTGCCTAACACTACTGTACCTTGTGTTGGCAACTGACCCAGTCACACAGCCTGGTGTGCTGTACAACAGTCCTCAAAAAAGGGCACGTATATGTTGCTTGTTATCAGTGTGGCACCAATACTGCATGAATTCAATGTTCTCATCAAACACACACACGCACATGTACATGTACACACACAGACACACACACAGGTATATATACACACACAGACAAACACACACACACACATACACAGGCACACAAACACACACGCAGGCACATACACACACAAACATACACACAGACACAGACACACTCTTTCTCTCACACACACAAACACAAACATACACATACAGAGACACAACACCCACACACACACAGACACACACACACATAAGACACACACACACACACACACAAACACAAACATACACATACAGAGACACAGACACCCACACACACACAGACACACACACACATAAGACACACACACACACACACACAAACACAAACATACACATACAGAGACACAGACACCCACACACACACAGACACACACACACATAAGACACACACACACACACGCACATTGCAGGGGAGATGTTCACTGAGCAGTGAGTTGCTTGCAGAGCAGCAAATGGTGAGATGGGCCAGAAAATCACACTAAGTGTTCTTAATATTTTATTTTGTGAGAGTTTGTCTGTTATAGGCTTTTAAATTGCTGTTTTGTTGCCTCAATTTTGGATTTATAATGTTAACAGTGATGTGACTTTGGTTTCAATTATATTATTTCATATGATTTTAGATTTCCCTGCACAGCTGCGCTTTCACTTGCTTTACTGTCAATTGAAATTGTGAAATGTAAGTCATTATTTTTTCACGTCTAGTCTCCTCAGCTCATTCTACACCATTAATTTAAAGTTTTCTTTATTCCCAAAAGGAATGTTTACCCTAATCCACAGAGCTCCAAAGTCTGTCTATTTCTCAGCTGAGCCATGAATGCAAACTGCTCCAATAGATTCTCACTTCTTGATGAATTTGAATCTCCCGCCTATAACTAGCATCGAGCTCAGACCCCGTTCTTCACTTCTTATCTGATCTGAAATTAAAGACTTTTACAATAAAGTGCTGTTTCTGTCCTCTGATTGCTCCACAAGTTCCTCTGCAAGATATATTCAGTGTTCAGCTTCTTCACTGTTCCTGCCACTGAAACTACTGACTGCCTTTATGAGTAGTTCTTAAAGCTTTAAATGTAAAAAACTACAGTTGTAAATGGAAATTGTCTCTGGGTTCACTGAAATTAGTTCTGTACAGCTGAATTGAATTCCAATGCTCACTGCTGATCACCATGTTATATTTGATTTTGGAATATAAACCATCTGCTTTTGTTTGTACTTTTCTACCACCAACTGAGTCTAAATGAGAAGAGGCACTTACCTGACACAAGATGGAGCTTCTTGCATTTGTTACAAGTGTCAGTAGTGCATTCTTTGCTAAGACTATAGGAGTCCTGTTGATATCTGTCTTCAGTTCACCCAGATTCTAAGATGTTCTGTTATGCATCATCAGATCAGGTGGAGGTTAAAGCAGTCTACAACATGAATGATCTCAGAACATTTATCTCATAAAACTGAATAAACAAAACCCTAGTCCCTTATACTAATATACTATACTTATATTTCCTGAAGAAGGGCTTATTCCCGAAACGTCGATTCTCCTGTTCCTTTGATGCTGCCTGACCTGCTGCGCTTTTCCAGCAACACATTTTTAAGCTCCCTTATACTAATGTTAACTTCAGCCATGATTGACAGTAAAATTACTCAAGCATATCGATTCAGACCAGGAGAGTGGTTTCAGAAGATGCAACAGGTATTGATGGAGTAAATAGCCTACTTATCATTTCCATATTGATGTTCTTCCTTTAGAATCCTTATAAATCCATCACCCACTTATGCCAAAGACTGCTGTAACCTTTAACGTCTTTGCACGGAATGAATTAAATCCAAAATGTAAACATTTCTCAAGCCACTGCTCTATCATTGATTACAATGGTCAGTCGTAAAACTCCATGAGACATTTTCACACTAAAGATGTTGCATTCAGATTCTTATTTATGAGGAATAATTGGAATCTAATGTTCTAAACTCTGTTCAGAAAATAAAGAAAACATTTTAAGGCTTAAAAGAATCTAGATTTATAGCCTCAGGCAGCTGGTTGTCATGACAACAGTCGACACCAAACATTAATAATTATTGTCCTTCACATTAATGAACAACATTTGAATTTTATTCTCCAAAATCCTGTAATCCTTACAAAGATTTTGCATTTCCATTCATCATGTACAGGAATTCCAATTATCTGTCTGAAAACCATGCAATTTTAAAATATTACTCAGGCTGTTTAGAGGTCCATATATTGCCAGCATTCCAATTTAATACTGTATTCATTCACTAATGTTTTGATTCAATTTTTTTTCTGCGATCATTCTCTGAGGCTTTTATTTTACTCTGAGCCCAATGTCATGTCCTTAATCGCATGGTAGACTGATTAGCAAGGTTAGATCACATGGAATACAGGGAGAACTAGCCGTTTGGATACAGAACTGGCTGGAAGGTAGGAGACAGAGGGTGGTGGTGGAGGGTTGTTTTTCAGACTGGAGACCTGTGACCAGTGAAATGCCACAAGGATCAGTGGTTTTTGTCATTTATATAAATGATTTGGATGTGAATATAGGAGGTACGCTTAATAAGTTTGCAGATAACACCAAAATTGGTGGTATAGTGGAGACTGAAGAAGGTTATCGCAGAGTACAATGGGACATTGATCAGATGGTCTGATGGGCTGAGGTGAGGCAAATGGAGTCTGATTTGGATAAATGTGAGTTGCTCCATTTTGGTAAGACAAATCAAGGTAGGACTTATACATTTACTGATAGAGTCCTAGACACTGTTGCTGAGCAAAGAGACCTTGAGGTGCAGGTTCATAATACCTTGAAAATGGAGTAGCAGAGTGGTGAAGGCAGTGTTTGGTATGCTTGCCTTTGCAGTGCATTGAGTATAGGAGTTGGGAGGTCATGTTGTGGCTGTATAGGACTTAGGTTAGGCCACTGTTTGAATACTGCATTCAATTCTGGGCTCCCTGATATAGGAAAGATGTTGTTAAACTTGAAAGGGCTCAGAAAAGATTTATAAGGATGTTGCCAGGGTTAGAGGGTTTGAGCTATAGGGAGAGGCTGAATAGGCTGAGGCTGTCTTCCCTGGAGTATTGGAGGCTGAAGGGTGACCTTATAGAGGTATACAAAATCATGAGGGACATGGATAGAGTGAATAGCGAAGACCTTTTTCCCAGGGTAGGGGAGTCCAAAACTAGAGTGCATAGGTTTAAGGTGAGAAGGGGAAGATATAAAAAGGACCTAAAGGAAAACTCTTTCATGCAGAGGCTAGTGCATGTCTGGAATGAGCTGCCAGAGGAAGTAGTGGAGACTGGTAAAATTACAACATTTAAAAGGCATCTCCATGGATATACGAATAGGAAGGATTTGGAGGGATATGGGCCAAGTGCTGGGAAATGGGACTAGATCAATTTAGGATACCTGATCAACACGGACGAGTTGGATTGAAGGGTCTGTTTCTGTGCTGTTAACCTCTATGACTCTATGGTTCTGTGTGTAAACTTAAAAATTGATATTCATCTCATTCGCTAAATTATAAAACCTGAACACAAGTCCAACTTTGTTCTCACATTATAATATTTGTTATTTGATTATCCATCTCCTTACCAAAAATTATCAGTGTGAATCTTTCATATAAGACTGGCTGATTCTGACACTACTTTGTGGATGTTAAAAGCCTCATTTGTTTTCACAATGTTGGACAGGAGTATTTCAATATTTGAAACTTTGGAACTCCATATTAGGCAGATAACTGGAAACCTAGAAACAGCTTTTGTGCATTTGTAGAGATTTCTTAAAATGTTACCAAATCTAATACTTTTAGACTTTTATTCACTCATAGGATGTAGGCATTGCTGGCTGGGCCAGTATTTATTGCCCGTCCCTACTTGCCCTTGAGAAGATGGGGGTGAGCCTCTTGAACCGCTGCAATCCACCTGCTATGGGCTGACCCATAATGACCTTGGTGAGGGAATTCTCGGATATTGACCCAGTGACAGTGAAGGAATGGCAATATATTTCCAAGTCAGAATGGTGAGTGGCTCAGAGGAGAACGTGCAGATGGTGCTGTTCCCATGTTTCTGAATGGAATTAGTTGACACATGAAAGATGTCAGATGGAATAAGACACATGGACAAGTGTGAGTTAACCAGAGAAAACCAGCTAGGATTTCTTAAAGGTAAATTATGTTGATTTGACTTGGGGAGTTATTTGAAGAAGTAGCAGAGAGAGTTGATGAAGATAATGCTGTTGATGTAACATGTGTGAACTTCTAAAAGGTGTGTGATCCAAAGTAACATGACAGACTTCTGAGATAAGGTGTAGCTCGTAGAATAGAAAGAACTGCATGAATGTGGCAGCAAAACGATAGGAAACAGAGTGATGGCTAAATGATATTTTTCAGGCTGGAGGAAAGTTTGTAATGGAGCTCCTAATCTGTCAGTATTTCTTGATAAATGCAGATGCCAGGTTGTGAACAGCTCTGTGCTTGATCACATTCGCAAGGCGATTTGTTCGCAAGTGGTTCAGAACTCAACGGAAGACAATAAACAGCAGTCATTTGTAAATGCAGAAAATGTTCATAAGTCAGATATCTAAAATTGTACCATTGTATGGGGCAGCATTCACAAGTAGGAACATTCATAAATTGGGGACCCCTGTATATTTGATTGAACTAGGCCTTGGAGCACAGGGAACAATTTCAAAGTTGCAGATTGTACAAAACGTAGATATAATGTAAATTGTGAGGTGGGCAGTGTAGAATTTCAAAAGGATACTGACAAGTTGGTGGAAGGGTGGGATAAATATCAGATGAAATGTAAATAGTCCAACAGGTTTATTTGGAAGCACTAGCTTTAGGAGCACTGCTCCTTCATTAGGTGGCATCAAGTGTAAACAGATACTTTTGGGAGAAAGAAAATGGAAAAGTAGTATAAAAGAAAGTCTACTACTCAAAAAAAGAGCATAGAAGTTGAGAGACCTGAATCCCCATGTGCATTAGTCATTAAAGTTGGCAGGGCAAGGGAGGATTGTGGTTAATCAAGCAAACAGTCTTCTTGGCTTTATTACTAATGACACGGATCACAAGAGCAGGAGGCCTATGTTGAATCTGCATAAGACGTTAAGTACATTCTCAGTTGGAATGCTGTGAATGGTTGTGGACACCACACTTTAGGAAAGAAGCCAGCTCACTGCAGAGAGTGCAGAAGCAAATGTTGCTGCGTTTGGAAACTTCAGTTCTGAATACAGATTGGAGAAGCTCAGAGAGGCTGTTTCCTTGGAGATGGGAAGGATAATAGGAGATTTGATTGAAGGTTTCAAAATCATGAGAGATGTGGACAGAGTGCAAAGGGAGAAACTGTTTCTGCACATTTTTCAAATATTTCTTTGAACAGTGGAACAACTATCTATTTTTGATATGAAAATAAATAACAAAATACCATTTTACTTTACTTTCAAATAGATAACTGCTTTCATCACAAATTCATTCAGGATTTAAAATATATCCCTGAAATCTTTAAATTTCTTGCTGTCTGAAATCAACGATTGATTGGATGTATGTTTATTTCACAACATGTTAGACATGATATTTCTAATTGGTTCATGTGTTGTGAGAGCTGGCAAGGTCAGTGTATATTGCTCCTCCCTAGTTAATCTTAAGAAGGGGGTAATGAGCTGCCCTCTTAAGCCCTGAAGCAGATGATCAAAGGCAAGTCAAGACAGTGAGTTACTTGGATGGGAACCTGCAGGTGGTGGTGTATGGAGTTTAGAGTCATACAGCATAGAAACCAACCCTTTGTCCAATTCATTCAAACTGAACAAATATCCCAAACTAAACCAGTCCCATTTGCCTGCGTTTGGCCCATATCCCTCTATACCTTATCTATTCATGTCCCTGTCCAAATGTCTTTTAAATGTTGTAATTGCACCTGCATTCACCAATTCCTCTGGCAGTCTATTCCATTATGAACCACGTTCTGTGTGAAAAATTTGCCCTCATGTCCCTTTTAAATCTTTCTCCGCTCAACTTAAAAATATTCCCCCTAGTTTTGAACTCCCCCACCCAAGGGAAAAGACCTTTGCTATTCTCCTTGTATGCACCCCTCATGGTTTTATAAAACTCTACAGGGTCACCCCTCAACCTCCTATGCTCCAGTGAAAAACGGCCCAGCCTGTGCAAGCTCTCCTTATAAGTCAAACCCTCCAGTCTTGGCAACATCCTGGTAAATTGTTACTAAACCCTCTCCAATTAGATAGAAAAGGTTTTGTGTTTGCGGAATGTTTTTGAATAAGCCTTGGTGAGTTGCTTCAGTGCATTTTATGGACTTTATACCATGTGAACCAGTCTGCGCCAATGATAATGGAACTAACATTTTGAGGTTGTGGATGGTGTGGCAGTATTGTGAGCTGCTTTGGCCTGGATGGTGTCATGCTTCCTGAGTGTTGCTGGAGTTAGATTTATCCAGGCAAGTGGGAAGTAATCCATCATACTCTTGATTCATAATTTGGTAAATCTAGAGTTGAGTTACTTGGTTCAGTATTCCCAGCATCTGACCTAATCTAATAATCTAAGTATGGTTTAAGTTTCTAATGAATCATAAACCTCAAGATGTTGATGCTATTGATTTCAATCACGGTAATACTGTTGAATGTTAAGAGAGGTAGTAAGATGCTCTGTCTCCTGAGAAGTAGTCACTGCCTGGCATCCAAATTTCTAACCTTATGATAGAGAGCAGGCCTTTCATAAAGCAGTTTAGAATATTTGGGTCTAGGACACCACAGGAACCCTTTCAGTTATGGCACTGACAAAATTGGCCTTCAACAGCCACACTCACTTTTCTTACATTGGGTAGTACCTCATTCAGGTTTCCCCAGAACTCCACCAACTTCAGGAACTTACCACAGCTCCTCGATGCCGCACTTTGGGTAATGCTCCTTTGATATTAAGGGCAGCCACTGTCATCTCACTGATGACATTCAGCTCTTTATTACTGCATGTTGCCCTTCCCCATTTGTATAAAAGCTGACCAAGAATCCAAACATTTGTGGTTCAGTTGCAGTGCTTGCGGATTGATACCTGACAGAGTTTGGGATTTCAATTTATTTTTACGTTGTTTTCTGCTTCAGCCATACCATTTGTCTTTTATCTAATTGTAAGTCACCACTGACCTCATAATTTTCCTTATTTTCTCTAGCTTCTCGTAGTTCAGTATTTGGATTTCCTGTCTTTGTTAGAAGATTTTAGGAACGTAGCACCATAAGACCAAGGAATAGGAAGAAGAGGAGGCTCAACCATTCTGTAGGATCATAACTGATCCAACATTCCTCATGTCCATTTTCCTGCCCTTTCCCAGTAACCCTTGATAACTCGACTGACCAAGAATCTAAATATTTCAGCCCTAAATACAGACAAGGTGTCTACCTCTATGGGTCTCCATATCTAGGTGTTCCAAAGACCCTCTACAAATAGAAATTCTTCCTCATCCCAGTGTTAAATTGGTGCCCATCTAATCTGAGTCTATGGTCTCTGGTCCTGGACTCTGAGGTGAAACATTCTCTCAGCGTTCACCCTTTCAAGCCCCTTAAGAATCCGATATGTCTCAATGAGATCACCGCTCATTCTTTTGAACTCCAGTGAGTAGAGTCTCAACCTGTTGGTCTTTGCTCATAATCCTTCCATACCAAGGGTCTCTCTGGTGAAGCATTCTAGAACAGCAATCGCTGCACTGAAACTATGACAGGTAATCATATCAAAAGCAAAACACAGGAGGTCTGAGAGACAAAGAAAATACTGGGATCCACTCAGGAGTTCAGACACCATCCACTGTAGGACCTGCTGAGGATTTGAATAATGAGTCAGAATTGTTTTGTGTCATGGCTGGACCAGGGCTACGGAAGAGGGAGCCTCTCTAAGTCGGGTGTGCAGATCTCGAGCTTGGCCCAGCATAGCCTACGTGATATCCCAGGTTTGGAAAATTGTTGTCTGATAAAGTATTGGGGAATCAATGGCAAAAGGTATTGATTTGCACTAATGATTTGCCTTAAACGGTTGAACTGGGTGCTTGCAGACATGGCAGACTGAAGATCGCAATGGCTGTGGGAATCACAAATGAAATGATTGCAGGCATCGTTGCCTAACCTTGGACTGTTCTTGTCTAATCTTCTCCCCTGTCTTTGAATGGGCTGTTTTTTTAAATTAATAGAACATTGTTGACTACTGTGCTTATCTACTTTTGACTTATGTGGACACTACTATTTTGGCCTATATGAACCACTACCAGATGTAGTAACATTAAATCATGTGGGGCTTGGGAAATGTGTACTAGTCATGCATTTGAGGGCTATAAAATATACTACTTTTACGCTCTGGACAGAGATCTGTTGAGAGTCCACCAAGAGATAGCTTGAAGGTTACATTGTGGTGTCGACTCTAGATCTCTCGCTGGTTAAGCTGAAATAAAGGGTGTGTTGAAACTGAAGCTTTTGCGTGGTTTTTTGAGTCAACGCTCATACCATGTGCGTGCTGCTAGCTTCCCTGCCTGTCTCAACATGACATCAATCAGCTCACCCAGCAGAATTAATGCACAATTTTAATACCTGAACCTTACGGGTCTATTCACACTATTCACACACCAATAAACCTGCATACATGGCCAGGGGAAACCACCACCAGCACTATTTAAATGTTCATGCATTCGACTTGGAGGTGAGATGAGTCACTCTAACCTCTGCTGTTTAAAATCTCTGGCAGTGTGGCTAAATATTTTTGGAGATGCTGTTCTAGATTCGACGCGGTGTCTCCTTGCATCTTCATAGGACATGGGGAGGATTTTGTTGCCGATCCACACCAATGCTGCAAACTGCTGGCAGTGTCACTTTGCCTGCAAGGTGTCAGGGAGGTTGTGCAGAGGCACCAGAGATGGGAAGCTTTGTACAATGCCCTCTGCCAACTTGGAGTTGGATTTCTCTCTCCATTGTCCTTGACAGTGACAGGAGACTGCCTGGAAATCCAGCTAATGTAGCCATCATGTGGTTGTGCATCCTGATTTGTTTTGATTTGACTTATTATTGTCACATGCAGTGAAAAGTTAAGTTTAGCGTTCCTCATCCTCATCAGTGTTCTCCATTATGTCACCAATGTAAGATCATCATCTGAGCTCTCTGCCACAACACCCACCTGTCACCTCACTGCCTTGGGGCCAACACAGACACCATTCTTTACCCATAACCTCACTGCAAACTCTTCACACCCAGTGACCCACCATACTATAATTGTTATCCCGCCCTCGGTTCTAAGACACATGCTATGCTCAAAGCTGAACTGATGATAAGGAATTGTAAAACAGGGGTTCCTTCATCAATGTTGTGGTTTTAGTCTCCTTTCTTCCCTTTGGATATGCAATAGCTGAGTAACTCCTGGGCATCTTGAAACAGAAACAATAGCCTTAATCTCAGATCCCCGGCTTCCGTATATCTATAACATACTCCTACAGGAATATTAGAACAGGAGTAGGCCATTCAACCCCTCAAGCCTGTTCCATTAATCAATGTGATTGTGGTTAGCTTAGTTGGCTAGATGGTTGGTTTGTGATGTTAACACTGTGGTCCAATTCCTGTGTTCTCTGATATTACCATGAAGGGCTTCTCTTTCTGTGAGACATGTTAACCCACCACCGATCATCTCTCTTCATTTAGAGAACAGGACTATAGAGACTTGACCCTCTAATATTTTACTAATGGAAATATTCCTCCAGGAAGCCCCAAACTATGACTGACAAACACTTATATTATTTCCTTCAGAATGTTGGTCATGTTCTTTTGTGCAAGCCAGATTGTCTTCAACATGAGTCAGCAATCCCCCTTCACTTAAATGTACCTTGAAATAGCCTTTCCTTGTCAGAATGCATTACTGGGTACTATAGCAAAAGGCAAAAGTGTCCAACATTTGACAGAATGTTTCATCTCAGCTGGATCACTAAGGGAACATTGCTCACATGAGAATTTAAAATCAACACACCATGATGAACAATTTCTAACAGTCTAGCTTTATCACGGATCATTTAATTGAGATTAAATGGATATGCTGATTTTGGAAGAAAAGATTGATTTTGCCAAAGCATCTTCCTAAAATACAATGAAATAATTGCTTGCAACCAGCTTTATAACAAAAATTGGGTGGCAGATTCAATATGTATCTACAATCTGATAAAACAAACAGATAAGTAAGAAAATTATGGAAGTATGTAGCCATTTCAATCAAAATTATGAAAACAATCCACCTATGCAAAGAAAAATGTAATGTTTTCTATAATATCTACCCAGCACTAAGTATTGTGCTAAAACAATGAGACATTGAAATTACAAATTTTTCATTTGATTTACAAAAATGAACATTTCTAAAATAGATTCCAGGTCTATTCTTTTTGTAAATGAGGGGACAAGTACCTGTCATCGAAACTCTTTGGCAATGAGTTTCCAGGAGTAAAACAGCAGGCACCAGACCCAATCCATTCAGACTTAGTTGAAAGTCTAGAGAGCAACAACAAACAAAAGCAGATTTTGATGCTGTCCAGAAATCCAACCGCATTAGGAGTGGGAATGGAGAGAACGGCCTTATGCTGTACTTGTTGTCAGATCCTTACCTTATTACATGCTGATGTTGTATCCTGACCTTTTATCTTGGCATCTTTATAGCATTTCCTTCCTGTCTCAGGTGTATGATGAGAAGACAGCTCCTGCCTAGAATGGGATTTGAATCTGTGTAATTAGCATTATTGTGAACTACATGCCAGCCAACAGAGCCAACCACCAACAACACCTCCTCTGGTGCAATGGTACAGGGATAAATAGTAATCTCATAAAATGCTCCAAACAGGATAGAATTCCATACTGAGTTTGAGAGTGAAACAAGAACATCACACTCAAAAAGAATTATGTATTTTGAGTGGGTTGGCGAAAGTAAATTGTGAAATTAAAAGATATGACAGGAACTGAGCAATGACAAACATTTGAAGAGGTATTTCATAATTCCCAAAATCTGTACACTACATTGAAAAATAAAAATTCCATCGGAAAAGTGATCCGTCTGTGGGTGTGTGTAACTAAAGAGGTAAAATACAGCATTAGATAAAAAGAAGAGGAGGCTTTTAGTGCTGTCAAGAAAACTAGTCAGCCTGAGGATTGGGAGAGCTTTAGAATTGAATAATCATAAGATTGTTCAAAAGGGGGAGCACAGAGTGTGAGAATAAACCAATAACAAGTTTAAAAGAAGTTGTACATCCTTCTATAAGTAGTCTAAAAGTAGAAGAACTGCAAAAGAATGCCTAAAGGCAAGGACAGGAGACTGTAATTGGAAATATAAAAAAACATTGTAACTGCCATATTCAGAGATTTGTGTTCTTCGGACAGAAAAGCAGTACACGGAGTAACGGGGGTGGGGGAGGGGGGGATGGGTGGAGAGGGTGGGGGTGGGGAGGGCGGGGCGGGAGACAATGGCTACTGACTCAAAGTGGGGTTGGGAACCCTACATTTGGATAAAATCTAAGTCTCAACCCTGACCCTTAGCCACAAAGCGACTTTACAACTTCAGATGTCCTAACAGATCATGCACGGACTGTACAAAACACTACATAGGGCAAACAGGAAGACAGCTAACGATCCGCATCCATGAACACCAACTAGCCACGAAACGACACGACCAGCAATCCTTAGTAGCCACACACG
>NC_057711.1:130209642-130237553 GCF_004010195.1 Chiloscyllium plagiosum
CAGCAGATATGTCGGATCGCAATCCTCTCCAAAGTAGTCCTCCACACACATCAGTCCTACCCCTTTTGCTCAGTCAAAAATCCTTTACCGAATGTCCTCCTGACCAGCACTGTGAGACTGACTTCATTTTTTGAACTACAACGAGGTCAGCTGTTTGGGATGGGAAATGAAGCCATATTCTCAGAATTAATTTTGTTAAAAGTCACGCACGATCGGACAAAACCCAGCTGGACAAAGGATCAATGTGTTGCCTTCATGAATGGAGACAAAATCACATCGAAAAGAGGAGGGAAGATTGGACAAAGGAAACCTTGGCATTTTCCAAGCTGTTGGCCTGGAATTTAATTGTATCAAAGTTTATTGTGTGCTGTAACTCCATTTGAGCCAATAAAAGAGGATCATATCTGTTCTTGGGATATTTTCATTCTTTTAGATACTTTTCCAGAGCTATTTACAATAGAGAGTCCAATCCACAGCATAAACACTGTTTAAACACAGTTTACATAGGCAAGTCTTTCTGGTCAAGTCTTCAGTTTTGAAACTTCCCTCAGTCTCATCACTTGTAAGCAATGGTATGTATTTACTAATCCTGTATGTACTTGTGTTCAATTACACTGTTCAACAAATATGTGCACTCTCCCTCCCACCTCTTATTTTGTTCCATTATCTCCCAGAGTCAGTAACTGATATTCAGGTAATGTTTCAGACTGATTTTGAAGCAGTCCATGTCCAAATGCAACAAGACCTTGGTAACATTCAGATTTGAGCGGAAAACTGGAAAGTAACTTTTGCACCACCCAACTGCCAGGGAATGTCCACCCTCAACACAAGAGAATCTCCCCTTGACACTAAATGACATTACTATCATTGAACGCCCCACCACCAATATCGTGGGGGTTACCATTGGACAAAAACTGAACTGGATTTGTCATATAAGTACTGAGATCAGTACAAGAGCAGTTCAGAGGTTGGGAATTCTTCAGCGAGTAACTCACCTCTGACAATTCTGCCTACCATGAACAAGAATAATATTGCAGAGTGATGGAATACTCTCCACTGTGTGCAGCTCCATCAACACTCAAGAAGCTTTATTGCAGCTTAGAAAAAGCAGCCCTCTTGATTGCTAAACTATCTAATAGCAACAGTATTCAATCCCTCCTCAAATGATGCACAATGGCTGCCGTGTTTAACATAAGGGACAACAGTCTTTTTGAGTGCAGCTTTTGAGATTTTCTCAAGGGCTATTTTTTTGATTTTTGGGGGACACTTTGTTTGGTTTTCAGAGGCTAAATTCAGAAGCCAAAACTGTAAGTGAAGGAGGAATTAATGAACTTGCTCTGCAGCTTTCTTAAACGATATTAAAGAAATGCGAGACTCAGTGCTGGGCAAAGTTTGGGAGAAGATTTGTCGCTCGGGTGCTCGTTGTTATGGTTCTGGGAATTTGTGTTGCAGACGTTTCGTCCCCTGTCTAGGTGACATCCTCCGTGCTTGGGAGCCTCCTGTGAAGCGCTTCTGTGATGTTTCCTCCGGCATTTATAGTGGTTTGTCTCTGCCGCTTCTGGTTGTCAGTTCCAGCTGTCCGTTGCAGTGGTCGGTATATTGTGTCCAGGTCGATGTGCTTATTGATTTGAATCTGTGGATGAGTGCCATGCCTCTAGGAATTTCCTGGCTGTTCTCTGTTTGGCTTGTCCTATAATAGTAGTGTTGTCCCAGTCGAATTCATGTTGCTTGTCATCTGCGTGTGTGGCTACTAAGAATAGTTGGTCGTGTCGTTTCGTGGCTAGTTGGCCGAACAGAGAACAGCCAGGGAATTCCTAGAGGCATGGCACTCATCCACAGATTCAATCAATAAGCACATCGACCTGGACCCAATATACCGACCACTGCAATGGACAGCTGGAACTGACAACCGGAAGCGGCAGATTCAAACCACTACAAATGCTGGAGGAAAGATCACAGAAGCGCTTCACAGGAGGCTCCCAAGCACTGAGGATGTCCCCTAGACAGGGGACGAAATGTCTGCAACACAAATTCCCAGCTCGGCGAACACAACCACAACATTGTAATTGATGTCAAAAGCAGGTCGAGGTCAGAATCAGAGCTCAATGGGCCTGCAATTCTCTGCTGTCAGCCTTTGCGCCGGTTTGACATGAACAAATGTGACCAAAAGCCAGTTTTGAAGAGGTAGGGTCAGAGTGGGAACCGACATCCAGATATTGAGGTGAGTAGTATTTGTGGGAAATTACACTTAATTGGTCTATTATTCTATCAGGTCTGAGGAAGGGTCACTGGAATCAAAACTCTGATTTCTCTCCAAAAATGCTGCTAGATCTGTTGAGTTTCTCCAGCAATTTCTGTTTATGTTCCTGTTATCCATCTCTTTGTCTATCTAACTGTGTCTTTCCCTCTGTCTGGGCTTCATTTCCACCTTTCCTTAGTGACTCCTAGCTCTGAAGAAAGGTCACTGGACTCAAAAAGTTTGAGTCTCTTTCTCTCTTTACCAATGCTGCTAGACTTCTTGAGTTTCTTCTGCAACTTTTATTTCTGGTTCACATTTTAAGCATCCATAGTTCTTTGTACAATCAATTAAATCCTGTTCCTTGTGCTAACTGGGATTTCCAATCAGCAATGACGGCAAGGGACATTGACCTGGACCATGGTCAGATAACCATAGGGATTCAGCTGTACTTTAGTTTAGAGGAGACCCCATCCTATTCTGCATTAATCATAAGCACCAGATCACAGCTGTAGCCAATGGCTGTCCCTTGAATGTTTGCACTGCATTATGACAACCAGAAATGATTTGACATGTCCAAACAAGAAAATGTCTGACCTGTGCTTCCAAGAAAGATCCAAGTGGACATTCCCTCTTTCTCTTCACCATGAATGGGCAGGTACCACCTTGGTTGGTGGGACTGCTAATGTGTCAGCGCTGGAGGGGACCCCACTGGGGACCTATAGCCTGGAAGCTGGCCTGCTGTCCTTCATTAAACAATTAACCCATTCCCTGAAATTGCCCTAGCCAGTCCTTAAAAGGTTTGTGTTAATAGGTGTGAAACTTGCCAGAGTCAGGACCCAGGCGTTGGGATTCCCATCCCAGCAGTTGTTGGGGGAGAGCAGGAGCTTCATCATCACGCCATTTGCAACTTCTAAATCAGAACATACTGTGTTGTACGGGGAGATGGGATATAAGAAGATAGATGAGGAAAAGACATCAATATAATAATTTAGTTTCAGCCCTGCTGTTGGCCACAACTTTATTCTGATGAGTTCAATCATGGTAATCATTGAGCTCTCCAGGTGGTGAGGCCATGCAGCCATATGTGTCCTCCAAGAGTTAAATGCTGCTGCTTCCTGTTATCATAGAATCCTTACAGTGTGGAAACAGGCCATTTGGCCCAGCAAATCCAAACTGACCCTCCAAAGAATGTCCCACCAGACCCATTCCCCAACCCTATTACTCTAGATATCCCCTGACTAATGCACCTAGCCTACACATCCCTGAACACTATGGGCAATTTAGCATGGCCAATCCACTTAACCTGCACATCTTTGGACTGTAGGAGGAATCCAGAGCACCCGGAGTAAACCCACACAGACACGGGGAGGATGTGCAAACTATACACAGTCACCCAAGCGTGGAATTGAACCCGGGTCCCTAACACTGTATGGTAGCAGTGCTAACCACTGAGCCACCGTGTTGCCCCATTTTGAGCTATCTTGCCCAGTATGTCAGTGATTACAATATCTTGTCTTTGGATGGATAAATAGCAGGTTATGCAAGTGGTGAGATGTGAGCATGTGGCTTGCACAAGGGGCTAAATTTATGAATGTGAGATGAGCTAAGGATGTTAAAGTATGAAATACACTGGTGATAATCTCACAGTAAGTGAGGAAAGGGATGTAATGAAATAAGCCATGTGTGAGGTAAGTTATTCATTTCTAAGAATGTGGCATATGAAAATGTTTTCAGTGATCTTCATCCTTCATGCACCCCAGGGGACTAAAAGAGATGGTGGAGAAATAGCAATGTGTTTATGGTAATTTACTAAATTTCGCTGGACTCTTGGGCGGTTCCAGCAGTTTGGGAATTAGCAAATGTGACGTTAGTGTATGAAAAAGGAGGTAAACAAAAGTGAGTAACTATAGGCCCATTAGCTTAACTTCTGTAGTGAGGAAAATGCTTGAATCTATCATCAAGGAAGAAATAGTTAGACATGTGGGAAATACGAAATGTAGTTTTCTGCAGGCGATATAGAAATATAATTGTTGTAAGTGCTAGTGGAGTGTAATTTCTGCAGATGGGGGAGGGGTGAGACATTATACAAACGGTCATGGAATTCTTGTAGCATGTAGTATACTTAAGGCTAAGACTTTAATGAATATAGGGGGTCTTTTAAAGAAGTAGTTTTAAAGAAAATAGTTTTAAGCTAGGAAATAACTATGGAGTGTTGTAGCTGACCACAAAAAGAAGAAGTAAGGGTATTTTCACAATAAAGCTTATAGTACCAGAACAAGGAATGCAGTCATCCAAGGACACGGACAGCCTGGTACATAGGTAAGGAAAGAGAAAAACAAGTGAAGTAATTATCTTAAAGTTAGTCCAAATAAGGGAATGAAATGAAATAAATGATTATGATAAGGTAAGAATAGGGAAAAGGGATGTGAGCCTGCAACACACAAACTGTATGAAAATTATTCCATAACTGATATCTTTGCACTTTTTGCCAGGCTAGCGGAGTGCCCGGACTTGCAAGTTTGTAATAAATTGTCCTTGTTTCCATGGCTTTGTCTCCGGCTGATTTATAAGTGAGTTTTGTTTCTAACAGACATCTGGATAAAAATTGTCCCATTGGGCAGACGCAGTATGGGTTAATGAAAGGCAGGTCATGTTCAATGAATTTATTGGAATTCTTTGAGGACATTATGCACATGGTGGATAACGGGGATCCAGTGGATATGGTATATCTGGATTTCCAGAAGGCATTCGACAAAGTGTCACACAAAAGGCTGCAGCATAAGATAAAGGTACATGTTGTTACAGGCAATGTATTACCACGGATAGAGGATTGGTTAACTAACAGAAAGCAAAGAGAGGGGATAAATGGGTGCTTTTCTGGTTGGCGATCAGTAGTTAGTGGTGTACCTTGGGGATCAGTGTTGTATACAATTGTATACAATTTACATCAATGCTTTAGAGTTGGGGACTGAGTGCAGTGTGTCAAATTTTGAGGAAAACAATGAGATGAGTGGTAGAGCAAAGTGTGCAGAGGACACTGAAAGCCTGCAGAGAAATATAGATAGGTTCAGTGAGTGGGCAAGTCTCTCGCAGATGGAGTTGGTAAGTGTGATGTCATCCATTTTGATCAGAATAACAGCAAAATGGGCTATTATTTATTAGGTGAAAATTTGCAACACGCTACTGCGCAGAGGGACTGGATGTCCTTATGCATGAATCTCAAAAAGTTGGCTTGCTGCTGCAGCAAGTAATTAAGAAGGCAAATGGAATATTCTCCTCCATTGGTAGAGGGGTAGAGTTCAAAACCAGGAAGGTTATGCTGTAGCTGTATAGGGTACTGTTGAGGCCACACTGGAGTGCTGTGTGCAGTTTTGGTCTCCTTACTTAAGAAAGGATGTACTGGCACAGGAGGGTGTGCAGAGGAGGCTCACTGGGTTGATTCCAGAGTTGAGGGAGTTGGCTTATGAGGAGAGACTGAGTAGACTGGGACTATGCTCATTGAAATTTAGAATAATGAGTGGGGATCTTATAGAAACATATAAAATTACCAAGGGAATAGATAGAATAGAAGCAGGGAAGTTGTTTTCACTGGACGATGAAACTGGAACTTGGGGGCACCACCACAAGGCAAAAGAGAGCAGATTTAGGATTGATTTGAGTGGGAACTGCACCAACATGTATGAGCTCAGCATCCCCATGTATAGGGTGCCATTGACTATGCACAACAGGCACTGAGAGAGTCATAGGTATTTCTGATGGAGGGTTTTTGCCCAAAATGTCAATTTTGCTGCTCCTCGGATGCTGCCTGAACTTCTGTGCTCTTCCAGCACCACTAATCCAGAAACCGAGAGAGCCATGTTTACAACACTTGGAATTCATCACCGTGAAAGGTTTCCTATTTAGTTCATGCTCAGGTGATCTGTAAAGACCATTACCACTTCATGGAGGTATGTGCCCACTCTCCGGGAAGCTGCCATAATGCCTATCCGCTGGAACACTCTCCTGTACCTGACAGTTTGATGGTCCAGGTGTTTTTCAAGGCTAGTTGCTGGGAGCTAGGATGACTGACTGTGACCACAGCTCACAAGATAAACAGATATAGGCTGCCCTTCCTCTAATCAAGGCCATGAGGGAGCAGACAATGGGACTGCTGAAGATGAGGTCTCACTGCATGCACCAGTCTGGAAGTGCCCTCCAGTACAGTCTGGATAGACTGTGCCACATCACCTTGGAACGTTGTTTACTGCACAGCTGGAAGAAGCAATCAGGCAATGGCATAAATGCTGAGGATCTGTGAGAATGGGAGCAGTCTCCCAAGGAGGAATAGAACAAGGACATTGGAGAGGATGAAGCTCTCCGTGTTTGTGAGTGAATTCGGCTGTGCTGGGATCTCCAATCCAGACAGCTTATTCTTACCATCCGGGTCTGTCGATGGGGCAGACCTTCATAGGCTGTACAGCAGTTGTTTGTTATGATGCCAGTACTTGGTTTGCTTTGTGAGGCCAACAGTAGATTCTATTCATGTTGTTTGTGTTCACTCTTGATGGCTGGAAATAAAAGCTCCTGTCTGGAATTATCCAGTTACTAACCTGTCTGTGATGTTCCCCTCCTAGACAATGACAAGCTACAAGTCTCCACTGGGCACTGGGCACTGGGGACAGAGTAGTGGTGACACAGAGAAGCTGTTTAGACAGGTTGTGGCTAGGAACTGGTAAGCTGTGTGGTCTGCTGGCTAAACAGTAATTAGGATGAGAGAATGAGGTTGTATGTGCCTGGGAGAGTCAGCTATGTGTCGTGAATAATGTGGTTTTATGCCTTCAATGCCAGTATTTTGCCAATAGAGAGTAACATTGGATTTGAAACTCTTGTCTGCCTATCTTTTAAAGATGGCACGGGTACCAGGGGGCTTGTCTTCCAGCAGATATCTGGTGAGTAGTGGGTTCTTCCATGAACGGCAAACAGTAAGGTGGAGTTAGAATGGGAATACAGAGACGTCATTGGAGCAGAATCAGGAGTTAATGACATGAGGTTAGTTCAGTATGTTGCAGTGAGAAATCACAGTGGGTCTTGTGGAGAACACTTCATGAAACGTGACGAAAATGTCACTTAGTCAAAATCATCAGGTTCAGCCCATTACTGGAGACCATGAGGAAAAACCCCAAAGGTAGGTCTTACTCCTTCAAAGTTTTAAACTGTTCTCACTTCAACTCCACATCACATCATCATCGTGGATAATACTTAATGCTACTCTCATTATTAACCCTCTCAGGTTTACTAGGATAAAGTGAGGACTGCAGATGCTGGAGATCAGAGCTTAAAAATGTGTTGCTGGAAAAGCGCAGCAGGTCAGGCAGCTTCAAAGGAACACCTTTATACTACAATTGGCTTCAACAAACTTGGCTCTGTACGATCTCCTTCACATTGCTACAGTTTATGTTAACAGAATGTAGGTGGCACCATTATGGGTGAGCACAGGTTAATTGAACATGCTGGCTCCACAGTCATTTTCTGCTTATCCAATTTTTTTCCCTAAGCCTCTAATCATTTATGAGCGTCTGTTTATGGAAACTACACTTTGCTGTCATTTGGAAAAAAAAATTGTTGGCTTGGTTGTAAGAAGTCATAAAGAAAACACATTTTTCAACTCTCATGAGGATAGATTCTCAAAGGAACAAAATTGTACGCATTTGACCTCAAACTAGCCACATAATGAAATACATCCATCATCCGCAGTAGTAGCTATGTGCCAGGTATTTGCTTTTCTGTACAATATGTACTGATTAAGAATTGGGCCCGACTGGAGGTGGAAGATTTAGGTCAGGCTACAGAATATCCAAGAAGTGTAATCAGTTGTGCACACATTGAGCATTAGATTGGCACGGTGAGCAGATCATAAAGGTTAGATTTCATCGTCTAAGTGGAAACAATGGCCCTAATCTTAAAGTCAAGTTGAAGATGGAATAATAATGAGCAAAACATGCTTGGTATTTCAACAGGTCTGAATCTACCAATCAACTGAATTGAAGCAACTAATTTTGACATCTAAATTTATTTAGGCTAAGCCATACAACAGGCATCATGTGGATCTGCAGGATCTGATCTCACCTATTGGTATAGGGGCAATAAACAACAGAGATTGAAGGCCTTTCTAATGGATGGCGGGTTTAGAAACAGGACTTAGATTTAATGGTAGATACAGCCAGGGAAGGCAAGGTACTTTCCATAGAATCATAGAATCCCTACAAGGCAGAAAGAGGCCATTCAGCCCTTTGATTTTGCACCGACCATCCAAAGAGCATCCCACTCAGACCCAGCCTCCAAACCTATCCCGCTTTTACCGTGGTTCACCCACCTGTGGGAGGAAACCGGAGCACCTGGCAGAAGCCAGTGTAGGCACAGGGAGAGCGTGAAAACTCCACACAGGCTTTTCTCCAGCAGAGGGAGGAAGAAAGCTTGTAGCTGTCATTAAAACAGTGTGGTTAGAGCTTGTTGAAGCGAGCTTTACATCCAGGTCTGGGAGACTTTGTTTTTCATTATTTATTCATGGCCTATCAGTTTTGCTGGCCAGCTCAACATTTAATGCTCAATCCGAGGTACCTGAGAGAAGATGTTGGTGAACCGTTTTCTTAAATATTTGGTATAGGTGCCACCACATTGCTGATAGGATTCAGGATTTTAACCCACTGACATTGAATTTTCAAGTCGATATGGTGAGTAGCTTGGAGGAGAAGTTACAGTGGTGGTGTTCCCATATATCTACTGCCCATGGTCGTGGTTTTGGAAGTTGCTTTCTATGCAGCTTTGTTGAGTTTCTGAAGGGCAGGAAATGGTTTAATAACTCAACAAGGTCAGCATGTTTTCAATTCAACCGTATCTAGTGCTTTGATACCACAAACCTATCTGTCATGTTGACTTATGAAACGTTCTCCATTACTTTGCATCAGGCTTCACACTCACTCAGCTTTCAACAACACCCAGACTTTATCACCTCCCCATTTATCCATACGCACCCCAACCCTAGTGCAATTTGTCTCAGTTATTGTCTCACCTATTTGAAGGTGTTATATCCTGGTCTTGAGATACCTACAGGTCTGGTTTAAACCTGTGGATTGAAAATTACAAGGGCGAGTGAAAAGATCAGGGGTGGGCCAGTGTAAGCAATAAGCTGATTGATGCAGAAAAGAGATTTGAAGCATACAGTGCCTCTCTCAGTGTGAGACAGTGACGGATAGAGGTTTGTTACAACTGATGATTAGTTACAAACATCACATTCCTCTGGCACATAAGTGTTTGACCATAAGACCATAAGACATAGGAGTGGAAGTAAGGCCATTCGGCCCATCAAGTCCACTCCGCCATTCAATCGTTACAACTGATGATTAGTTACAAACATCACATTCCTCTGGCACATAAGTGTTTGGGCTAATATTAAGTTATTAGTTTACAGCAGAGCAGCATGTTTCCAGTAGAGTGTCATGCTTCAAATGATTTGAGGTAAGAAGGAGTAAATCTTCACCACACGGTGACAACATAGCTTTATAGATGTACAGCACAGAAACAGACCCTTCGGTCCAACTCGTCCATGCCAACCAGATATCCTAACCTAATCTAGTCCCATTTGCCAGCACTTGGCCCATATCCCTCTAAACCCATCCTATTCATAAACCCATCCTTTTGCCTTTTCCATGTTGCGTTTGCACCATCCCCCACCACTTCCTCTGGTAGTTCCCACCCACTGAGTGAAAAAATTTGCCCTTTTGTCCCTTTTAAATCTTTCCCCTCTCACCTTAAACCTATGACCTCTAGTTTTGGACATCCCCAAACCAGGGAAAAGACCTTAGCTATTCACCAGTCCATGCCCCCCATGATTTTATAAACCTCTCAGCCTCCGACGCTTCAGGGAAAACAGCCCCAGCCTACTCAGCCTCTCCCTGTCGCTCAAACCCTCCAGCTCTGGCAACATACTTGTAAATCTTTTCTGAACCCTTTCAGGTTTCATATCATCCTTCCTATAGCAGGAAACCACAACTGAATGCAGTATTCCAAAAGTGGTCTAATCAATGTCCTGTATAGCTGCAATATGACCTTCCAACTCTTACACTCAATGCTCTGACCAATAAAGACAAGCATATTAAATACCTTCTTCACTATCCTATCTGCCTGTGACTCCACTTCCAAGGAACGATGAATCTTTGTTTGTGCACACTCTCCGCTTCCTTACCATTAATACTTCCCGCCCGGATTTACCTTCCCAAAATCCAGCAACTCACATTTATCTAAATTAAACCCCCTCTGTTACTCTTTAGCCCATTGACCCATCTGATCAAGATCCCATTGTAATCTGAGGTAACCTTCTTCCCTCTCCACTACACCTCCAATTTTGGTATCGTCTGTAAATTTACTAACTATACCTCTTATGCTCGCATCCAAATCATTTATGTAAATGACAAAAAGTAGAGGGCCCAGCACCGATCCTTGTGGCACTCCATTGGTCACAGGCCTCCAGTCTGAAAAGCATCCCTCCACCAACCCCCTCTGTTGTCTATGTTTGAGCCAGTTCTGTATCCAAATGGCTAGTTCTTCTTGTATTCCGTGTGATCATGACATCATGAGCATGTCTCTTAAAGGCACATTGACAAACTGGCTGCGAGATATAACTCAACACTACAACTAAATAACATCTCTTTCTTTTACTTTGGAGTATTTTCACCTTCACAACAACTGTTTTAGGACAATCGTGAGGATGATTCCTCACAGGTGTTAACTCTTTCTGAGGTTGTATGTGACAGGACCTAGAGCCACGTGTCAATGCAAATAATCACACTTTGATACATTGAGCCACCAGTTGAATTTTTGTCTAGTGAGTCATATTTAACAATTCCTTGTGAAAGAATTATTTTCTGTCCCAGAACGTAGAAAAAAACAGCCGCTTCCCTGAGGAAGTTATTGACACAACTTTATTTAGGATTGCTCTCCTGAACAGATAGAATGAACAGGTGTAGGCACGATCATCAACGAAGAATATGTATCATGGAGATCAATAATTTCCAAATACAGCTCAGATGGACACAGACATTGGAAACTCAAGAGAAGGAAAGGACTGAAAACAGATCAGCAATTTAGTTTAGGGGGATGGCCATGGTGTATCAATAATGTCACTAGTAATCCAAAAACCCAGGCTCATGTTGTAGTGATTTTGTTTCAAGTTCCACCATGGCAGCCAGTGTAATTTAAATCCAAGCAACAAATCGAGAATATAAAATTGGTAATGGTGATCATGAAACTATCATTGATTGTTTTTACTAAAAAAAGCTGACACATTAATATTCTTCAAGGAAAGAAATCTGCCATCCTCATATGTGATCCCAGACTTACAGCAATATGGTGACTCTTAACTACTATGTGAAATAACCTGGCACGTTATTCAGTTAAAGGACAATTAGAGATAGGCTACTTACCCCCATCTCATGCAAAAATAAAGAAAATGTGTCACATCATCTCTGTCCAAAAGTGAAAGGATGGAGGAGACCAATTCAATCACCAATAGCACAGAGAATTGTGAAAATGAGGGTACCCAGTATTGGTTCCCTTACTTGAGAGACAATTCAGAGAAAGTTTACCAGACTTATGCATGAAATGGATGGGTTGTTTTATGAGGAAAGTCTAGATTGGCAAGACTTACATCAATTGAAGTATAGAAGAATAAGGGATGAATTGTTTGAAACATTGAAAAAATTCACAATGATCTTGCCAGGGTTGGAGGATTTAGGCCATGGGAGAAGCTGAGGGGTGACCTTATACAGGTTTATAAAATCATGAGTGGCATGGATAGGGGAAAGAGATAAGGTCTTTTCCCTGGCTTGGGGGGAGTCCGGACTAGAGGGCTTAGGTTTAGCTTGAGAGGGGAAAAATTTAAAAGGGACCTAAGGGACAACTTTTTCACACAGAGGGCAGTGCTTGTATGGAATGAACTGCCAGAGGAAGTGGTGGATGCTGGTACAATTACAATATTTAAAAGGCATCTGGATGGGTACATGAATAGGAAGAGTTTAGAGGGAAATGGGCCAAGTGCTGGCAAATGGGACTAGATTAGGTTAGGATATCTGGTTGGTATGGACGAGTTGGACCAAAGGGTTTGTTTCCATGCTGTACATCTCTATGAGTCTATGACTCTATGCTGTGGTTCTGTTCGCCGAGCTGGAAGTTTTTGTTGCAAACGTTTCATCCCCTGTCTAGGTGACATCCTCAGTGCTTGGGAGCCTCCTGTGAAGCGCTTCTGTGGTGTTTCCTCCGGCATTTATAGTGGCCTGTCCCTGCCGCTTCCGGTTGTCAGTTTCAGCTGTCCACTGTAATCGTTAGCTGTCTTCCTGTTTGTCCTATATAGTGTTTTGTGCAGTCCTTGCATGGGATTTTGTACACTACATTAGTTTTGCTCATGCTGGGTATCAGGTCCTTCGTTCTGGTGAGTTGTTGTCTGAGTGTGGCTGTTGGTTTGTGTGCTGTTATAAGTCCTAGTGGTCGCAGTATGACTCTATCTAAGATCCTGAAGGGTCTGATTAGGACACTTGCAGAGAAGGATGATCTTCTTTGTTGGAGGATCTAGGACTAAGGGTCCCTGTTCACAAATCACCATTGGCCAATGTAAAATGGAGATGAGGTAAAGCAATTTTTCCTCTCAAGTCTTTGTAACTCTTCCTGAAATGAGGTTAAGGTAGTCGGATTCTTATTAAGCAAGGGGGTGAAAGGTCATGAGGGTCACCCAGAATGTAGAATGTGGAATTAGTCTTGATCTTATTGAATGGCAGAGCAGTCTCGAGAAACTGAATGTCCATATGATCAATACGATTCCATGGAGAGATTTGGTTTTTGTTAGTATAGCTGTCAAAAGTGTTCATGCAGGCCGTGATGGTATAAGAGCGGTTTGTCACCTCAGACAGGATGATGAATCTCTCTGTCCTCCTCTGCCTGCAGTATTTTCTAATAATATTCCCTTGTGAACACACCGGAAGGTGGACCCTTGTTGAGGCATTAGGGGAATCTTACGTGCCCCTGGAGAGCTGACAAGCAATCCATGCTCCTCTTTTCTCAAGGCCCATCAAACCATATGCTAATCATGCAGGGGGAGGCCAGGTGCAGGCTGCAATCAGGAATTCTGGGGCAGACCCTTCACCTCCACAGAGCTAATAGCAAACCAGCTCAGAGGGGGCCAGGGCTGCTCCAGGACAAACACAGGGTTGTGGTGGAATCCTGATTAGAAATGGGTAGTGCAGAAGGAGAGGTTACTGAGGTGGGACTCGATAGTAAGGTGAGGGATGTGACTCCCAGTGACCCTGCCTTCTTGTGGCTGACTTTGTTCATCAGACTCTGTCAATTCTAGCACGGATGGAATGAGACACTTCTTAATTGGTTACTTAAGGGCCACAACTGGGAGTGGGGCAGGAACATTGACCATTAGCTTTCCTACCTATAATGTTGTTCGAGCAGAGGCAAGGGGCAGAAGTGTTCAGGTATGTCACTGACGCTCCCCATCTCCAAGCTCAACACCAGGCAGAACAAGAGACTCTGACCTAATAAGCCCAGGTTTCATTGATTGCTCTCCAGTGATGCAGCAAGCACTAATTAAGGAACAGTTACATACCTTTTCATTACAAGCTGCTAATTATCTGGATAAGGCATTTCATGGTTTTATTAATCTGTTTAAATTAGAACTCATAGACATGATAATTTAATAAGTCATTTAACTGGAACGTACACTGTTAATTATGAGGCATTTCTAAATAAGGAGAAAGTGAGGACTGCAGATGCTGGAGATTAGAGTCAAGAGCGTGGTGCTGGAAAAGCCCAGCAGGTCAGGCAGCATCTGAGGAGCAGAAGAATTGACATTTCGGGCATAAGCCCTTCAGCAGGAGTCAAGGGTTTATGCCCGAAACGTTGATTCTCCTGCTTCTCGGATGCTGCCTGACCTGCTGTGCTTTTCCAGCACTACACTCCCACATTTCTAAGTAAGTCAAATTCATCGAAGAAAGAATTACGTGTTGTATAAAAAACAACGCAATCTTTTAATTGCTTTTATATCTAAAAATTGCTTTTCCTCAAAATGACATTTGAAAAAAACATTGTTCTTTATTAGTAAAAGATGAAGAAAAATGTTATGAGGGATTAGCATTTGAAATTGAGGCAGCATAATTCCTAGCTGAGGAACCAGCCCCTGAACTTTTTGTTTCACATAATGATGCTATCAGCTTTCTGTCTCTAGGTCACCAATTCGGAGATAAGAATTCATCTTGTTTGCTTGCAAGGTCAACTTGATAAATCTTATGTTGTGGTAGAGATATGTAATAACTCTTAGAGAAGCATTAGTACCTCAATTGGTATTTTTCTCTTGAAAAAAGCCAGTTCCTGATAAATCGACTAAAGCAGTTACTTAGAAAACATACTTGTGTTTGTCACTGTGCCATCTGACTTAAAGGAAATAAAACCACATCAAGGCTGTGACTCTCAATTATTCATTGCCAGAGACAGATGAGTGACAAAATTCCATAGCCATTGAAAATGGATGTGGTGATCTCAGGGGGATTACC
This sequence comes from Chiloscyllium plagiosum, assembly GCF_004010195.1. Lineage (NCBI taxonomy): Eukaryota > Metazoa > Chordata > Chondrichthyes > Orectolobiformes > Hemiscylliidae > Chiloscyllium > Chiloscyllium plagiosum. The sequence continues at coordinate 130,224,463 of NC_057711.1, forward strand.
CACTACCCTTGATGTGGGTAACATGCCAGCTTTGAGCCCCAGATGATTATTCTGATTGCTGTCTGCAGTTAAAACTAAACACTGTGCAGGGGGCCTGCAGGCCTCAGCAGGAGACTCCATGTTGACTGGGACTGACACTATCTTAAGGCTCATTTGTTCTGTTTAAAGTCTGTGAGTCGAGAGTGTGGTGCTGGAAAAGCACAGCAGGTCAGGCAGCATCCGAGGAGCAGGTGGATCGACATTTCAGGCATAAACCCTTCATCAGGAATCTCCTGCTCCTCAGATGCTCCCTGACCTGCTGTGTTTTTCCAGCACTACACTCTCGACTCTGATCTCCAGCATTTGCAGTCCTCACTTTCTCCCAGTTAAAATCGATGGGCACCTCTTAAAGGAAGGGGGCATTCTGACTACAGGAGATGTTAGATCTGTTTGTGGAAGAGAGTGTAAGCAATCTCATCTGTTTTCCTAATGCTGCATCAACCAGCTGGGGGGCAGAGGAATAGAATATCATACATTCACAGGGAGCTACAGGAACCCAGGAGTCAGACTTTCTGAAACCAGTGGGAACAGGTAACTGAGACTTTATACAAGATATTGATATCTGGGGACCTGAGTGGGGTACTTTAAAAAGAAATTAATGCCTTCACGTGTGGTCAAGGTCAGCAAATGGTTCTTCAAATGACATCCAGGTCGTTCTGCTACAGTGTGTGTTTCGTCAACACGAATTCACTGTAACGCGATTGACCAATAGGGGACGCTGTTTCTAAAGGACTAACTTTTAAAATGTGTGTTTGCTGCAACGCATTTGCATCACCAATACTTTAAATGTTATTTGTATTGCGTGACTCTTGTATAGCGTGAGGTCACACAGGAACGCAACTCCCACGTTCTGGAAAAACTGCCTGTATCCCCTCAATTGCAATGTTTGTTACTTGCACTGTTCAATAAAACAAACTACACATAGTACCCTATTGTGCAAGCCATTCCAGTAAAGAAAGTGAATAGGAATGTAGGAAAGAAAGGGAAAAATATAGTTGGTATGCTATGTTCTCTGCAGCAAGTTGCACCGTGCTCTACGGCCTGTTCCCTGGGACGCACACCGAGACGAACATCATCTGTGCCTGGAGGATCATCAACTCGGTGAAGGACGCTCTCTGGGTGGTCCGAAACTTGTTGATCTTCCAGCTGAAGGAGTTGACCCCGACTGAGTGCTGCAGACTGGCACATTCCAAGGTCCAGGACTACGTGTTGCAGGATGCGCTGAAGCTTGGGGCAGCTGCCGCCAAGGCGCGGTGGGGAAAGACCACTGTGTAAAGTCTGCCTGCCTAACGAAGAACAGGGGGCCCATGCAGTCATTTGGGCTTTGCTGACGCCTCAGCTAATCATATGGGCATATGATTGAAAAATGTACAGACCTGTATAAAAATGATAAATTCTGATCTCTGTATGTACATGTTTACATATGTATGGCATGACCAACTGTACAGACCATCAAATTATTTTATGAATAAAGTATATTTTTGAAATTAAAAACAAGTTGCACATTCTCCCAGTGCCTGCATGGGTTTCCTCTAGGTGCTCCAGTCTCTTCCCACAGTCGAAGGATCTGCAGGTTAGGTGGATTGGCCATGGGAAATGCAGGGTTACAGGGATAGGGTAGGTGTAGGTCTGGATGGGATGCTCTTTGGAGGGTTAATCATTCTCCCAGTGCCTGCATGGGTTTCCTCTAGGTGCTCCAGTTTCTTCCCACAGTCGAAGGATCTGCAGGTTAGGGGGATTGGCCATGGGAAATGCAGGGTTACAGGGATAGGGTAGGTGTAGGTCTGGATGGGATGCTCTTTGGAGGGTTAATCTGGATTCAATGGGTGAATAGCCTGCTTCTACACTATAGGGATTCTTTGATTCTATGCCCAGTGCCAAAGTTAATCACATATTCTTGTGGCTGGAGCTGAACTTGCAATGGGCAGGAGAGGATTCAGTTGTTATGATCGACAAGTAATCAACAACATAGGTCAAACAAGGCATGCTGTTCTGAGTTTGAAGAGATACAATCCAAATTAAAGTGCAAAATTTCATAGTTAATCACTTCTGGATTAGCAGCTGAGACGTACAACAATTACTTTGGGTCTAACAGATGAGAGCGATATGAACACATGGTTGAGAAAGAACGTGTCTCTATTCACGGAGCACTGCCACCAGTACTCGGAAAACAGCAAGTGGTTTTATTGGGACGAACTATGCCTAAACTGGGTTGGTTCCAGATTCTTGGTGAATCATTTAATTAAGATCTTAGACAAGGCTTTAAATAACAGAATATTGGAAGCGGTGGGTGTGGTAAGGAAACAATTCAGGTGAACAGAGATTTAGAAATCCAAAGAGAAAAGTTGAGACAATAGAACAGTTCAGTGATGTGGGGAAAAAAAGTAGAGTGGGACAGAAAGGGCAAGAGATGACAGACTTTTGCTGAAGGGGCACATATTACTCACTTCCCTGAACAAATTTTAAAAAGAACGCTTTACAGCAATAATACACTGGAGATAGCTTTAAATATCTAGAATCCCTACAGCGTAGAAACAGGCCCCCTCAGCCCAACAAGGCCACACTGACCCTCTGAAGGGTAACCCACCCAGGCCCATTCCCCCACTACTTTACACTTCCCCTGACTAATGCATCTAACATCCCTGATCACTACGGGCAATTTAGCATGGCTAATTCATCTAAACTGCACATCTTTGGACTATGGGAGGAAACCGGAGCACCCGGAGGAAACCCATGCAGACACGGGAGAACTTGCAAACTCCACACAGACAGTCACACAAGGCTGGTATCAAACCTGGGTCCTTGGCATTGTGTGGCAGCAGTGCTAACCACAGAGCCACTGTGCCACCCTAGGTAATTATCAAGATCGCTGTGTGTTGAGGAAAGGAAGTAATTATTTTCCTATTGTATTACTGGGACATCCTGGGATTGGATAGGAAGGTGGTGGAAATAGTCAACCATCTGTGGGCTCTAGGAACATAGGATTAGGAAGAGGACATTCAATCCCTTGACCCTGGTCCACCATTTTAGATCCAAACTGATCATTATTAACCAGGCATCTTTCAATTTCAGTCTTGAACTTATTTAATGACTGCACTTCCACAACACTCTGGAGGAAATAACTTCAAACATTCAGCGCCCTCTGGAGGAAAATATTCCTACTCAGCTCTAACAGTGATCCCTGGTTCTAGACCCAGTGGTTAGCATTGCTGTCTTATAGTATCAGGGACCTGGGTTCAATTCCAGCCTTGGCTGAGTAGCTCTGTGCAGTCTAGACCCGACAGCCAAGGGGAAAACATCTTTTCTGCATCTACTCTTCCCCAATTAAATAGTTGTAGGCGGCACGGTGGCACAGTGGTTAGCACTGCTGCCTCACAGCGCCAGAGACCCGGGTTCAATTCCCGCCTCAGGCGACTGACTGTGTGGAGTTTGCACATTCTCCCCGTGTCTGCGTGGGTTTCCTCCAGGTGCTCCGGTTTCCTCCCACAGTCCAAAGATGTGCAGGTTAGGTGAATTGGCCATGTTAAATTGTCCGTAGTGTTATGTAAAGGGTAAATGTAGGGGTATCGGTGGGTTGCGCTTCGGTGGGTCGGTGTGGACTTGTTGGGCCGAAGGGCCTGTTTCCACACTGTAAAGTAATCTAATCTAATCTACTCTACTCTGTCCATCTCTTTAAGAATGTTGTCAGTTTCTATGAGACTGCTTCTTACTCTTCAGAACTCCAGAGAATAGATATCCATTCACCTCAATCTCTCCTAATAGATCACACCCAAAATCCCAGCAGTCTAGAAATCTTCGCTGAATACCAAGCCCCCTCACATCCCCCCACCTTCCACCCCTACCCCTGGTCCTACCATCCCACTATTGGAAAGTGCTACATCTAGACCCTAAGCAAGGTTCCTTAAGTTTACCCTGTCCACTGTTCTAGGCGGGATACCCTAAATTGTCAAGTTGCTGAGTGGGGAATAATAAACTGGCACCTCTTCTTTGCTCCCCAGTGTCAGTTATTCACAGGTTCATTTATAAAGTATCCTTCACATGTGGATACCTTTCCCATAGACCAAATAAAGTGTCCTCATAGGACATCGATTCCTGTTCATCTGTTTGAGCTGGCTTTATTCAAACTCCCTTTCCTGCTAATTTTCCTGAAATGTTCGCTTCTCTCCTTGCTCTTTTCTCTCTTTTCTATTTTTCTCTCTTTCTTTCTTCTTGCTCTCCCCATCTTTTTCTCTGTCATTGCCTTTTTTCTCTTCTCTTGAAATTCTAATTTATGCTACTCCAGTTTTAATCTCTCTATCATTGCTCTATCAATTTCATTATCCTCACTGACCATCTGTAAAGCCTTAGCTACCCTTTGAAAATTTATGATTTTCTGGCTTTTAAGTGATATTCTAATTCCAAGTGCTTGCTGAGTCCCTTTAGTGTTCAAGGGACAAAACTTTGACATCTCAAAACAAGCATCTCCTAATTCTTCAAGGAAAATACTGGCAACAAAAGCAGACGCCTCTGTACAGACAGTCTCCGATTTATGAACACTCATACTGAGAATCAAGATCCCATATTAGTATTAATTTTAAGAATCTTAAGAATCTAACATACCGAGTTTACTCCTAAAATTGAAAAGCTATTTTAAATTGTCCTGCCTTGTGTTCCAATTTGTGTATAAACTGATTAATGAATGTACTCAAGAATGGAACCCGGTCGCAACCAGGGGTTGGCTTATAAGATAACAGTGGAAACTCAAGAAAGGTTTTATCATGGATTTTTTAAAATTGGTTTCAAAGTGACAATTTACACAGTTTAATTTTCTTCATATTGGCTGTGGGTTCCATTTGCAGCCACAATGCCTCAGTTTTCTATATAACCAGACCTCAAGCGAGTTTCTCCAGGTTGCTATGGTTCCAGACAGATACCCCAAATTATCAAGTTCCCCTTCTTTATTCACCCAATTCCTCTGTTGGTCACAGCAAGGTTCATTGACTAAGGGTCTGCTCACCTATGGGTCCCTTTCTCCCAGACCTAAATGAATTCATGTTTAAAAGGAGCCAATTTCATCCAGGTTATGTTGAGTTGACAAAAGAGCATGCTTACTTTTTATTTCATTACCTTATGAAATAATAAGGTAACACATATACACTCAGATCAGAAATAAAAAATGAGTCCAAAAAGAGACAAAGTCACGGCACCAGGTTAACTTTATTTGAAATCACAAGTTTTCGGAGCACTGCTCCTTCCTCAGGTAAAGAGATGAAGGAGCAGCACTCCAAAAGCATGTGATTTTAAATAAACCTGTTGGACTATAACCTGGTTGAAACTTTATTGCTGGAACAGCACAGCAGGTCAGGCAGCATCCAGGGAACAGGAGATTCGACGTTTCGGGCACAGGAGAAGGGCCTGTGCCCGAAACGTCGAATCTCCTGTTCCCTGGATGCTGCCTGACCTTCATGAGAAATAGATAATGGAACATCAATTGTTTAACAGGAAATTTCAGGCTTTTTGGCTTTTACTTGTTAGATATTATATACTGTTTCGTTTTGTTGTTAGCTGCCAGCACTCAGTGTGTGAGGAGCCCCCTTCAGTCATGTCCCCTTTTGATTAACTTACTGCCCAATAAAGACAACCATACCAAATGCCTTCTTCACATCCACCTGCGACTGCACTTTCAAGGAACGATGAACCTACACTCCAAGGTTTCTTTGTTCGGTAACACTCCCCAGGACCTTCCCATTAAGTGTGTAAGTCATGCCCTGATTTGTCTTTCCAAAATACAGCACCTCACATTTATCTAAATTAAACTTCATCTTCCACTCCTCAGCCCATTTGCCCATCCGATCAAGAACCTGTTACACTCTGAGGTGACCTTCTTTACTGTCCACTACACCTCCAATTTTGCTCCTTTGATTGTCTTTAGCACTTCTCTTTTAAAATCACATGTTTGAATTAAGGTCTGATATATCCATAGATGATCTGGGGTCATTGTCTGTGATCATGACACAATTCTATTCCTACTATGTTCCAGATGCAGCCTCACCAGTGTTCTGTATGTAAGTCTTTTTTACTCCTGTCCGCCAGTTCTCTTGTGATAAAGGCTGTTATATTGTTTGTCTCCCAAATTTCCTGCTGCACCAGGTGTCCATAGCTCTTTGGGTGTCATCACGTTCCAATCTCTCACCATTTAGGAACGATTCTGCACTTTTGTTCCTCCTACCAAAGTGGATGACCTCATTCTTATCCGCATTATATTAAAACTGCCATGATCTTAACCATTGCCTAACCTGTCCAAACTCCTTTGAAGCCACTTTGCACATTTCTCATTATCCAACCAAGCTTAGTATCAGTTGCATACTGAGAATAATGCAATTGATCCCTACATTCAAATAATTGATAAAGGAAGTGAACAAGTACCGTTCCTTGCAGTATCCCAGTGGTACTTCACCTGCCAACCTAAATGTGACCCATTTATTTCTATTTGCTTCTTTCTGCTGGTTAAACAATTCTCATGCTAGAATCTTAACCCTAATCCCATGTGCTTCAATTTTGTTTAGTAACCTCCTGGGTGGGACTTTCATAAAAGCTTGCTGAAAGTACAAATACACCACACTACAGGTTCCCCCTTATCTACTCCTGATGTGGAGGTGCTGGTGTTGGACAGGGGCGGACAAAGTTAAAAATCACACAACATCAGATTATAGTTGAGCAGGTTTATTTGGAACCACCAGCTTTCAGAGTGCTGCAAGGAGCACTTGCAAATAAGTGCTTCCAAATAAACTTGTTGGACTATAACCTGGTGTTGTGTGATTTGCTACGTTATCTACTCCATTAGCAACATCATCAAAAACCACCATAAAGTTGGTCAAACATGATTGCTGATCAGAAATTCATCATCTGGCAATTGGACAATATTTTATGCCATACTCTCCAATCTCCAACAGCTGTAAATTCCCCGCTGGGTGGTGGAGGTGGGTGCAGTAAATCTCTGTCCAGAGGTTAATGTTAATTATGCGTCAGTGGATTTTGTTCTTCCAAAAATAACAGTAAAATAATAAAATTTTTCTGAATTTGCAAAGACATCATAATAAATGAAATAGTGACACTATTAGAGGTAAATAATTCAGATCTGATCACCAGTGTGGAGAAATGATTATGTAATGGTCAAGTTCAAAAAGTAAATATTCCAAAATATACAACATTTCTAAAAGAGGAAAAGACTGATAAAGGATGACAAATATCCCCAAAAGTAAAGGATAACCTGGGGACCATAGTGGCTCATCATTACCCTCTCAGGTGACAATTAGGGATGGTAACAAATGCTCGCCTTACCAGAAAATACCCACCTACAAGAAAGAGAATAAATAAATAAATCTTGTCTCTGAAGATCAGGAAATAGGATGAGTATTGATAGAGATTAGAAATAACAAATGTCTGAAAATGTTGGTTTGAGTATTTTATGGATTCCCTGAATATGTTATTCTGCTGGACACAGCATTAAGCAAGAAATTACTGGAGTATGTAATAAAGGCACAGCAATAATTTCAGGGGAGTTTAATCTTCATGGAGGTGAGACATAATCAAATTGCAAAGGTGGTCTGGAGGGTTAGTTTATCGAGTGTTTTTGCGACAGTTTCCTGGAACAATATATTGTGCAACCAACCAGAGATAAGGTTATTTTGGATCTAACATTAAACAATGAGGCATGGTTAATTAGTAATCCCAAAGTAAAATATTTGTTGTGAGACACTAATAAAATAATTGAATTCTGTATTCAATGTGAAAGCAACACACTTTAGTCCTAACTGAGAATTTTAAACTTAAACAAAGCCAATAACATTGGAATGAGGGAAGGCTGGCTTATTGTTTGGGTAAATTAATTAAAGCTATGGCTATAAATAAATAGTGGAAACACTTAAAGAAATAATTCAAAATACTCAACAAAAATGTGTTCCATTCGAAGGTCAGTGGTGCTTGAGGGTGTAATGAAGAGCCATCTGCAGTTTTCTCCAGTGTGAGTAATAGCTGTCGCCCAGTCATACTGTAATGTAACTATTGCGATAGCATGTGTATGAGCACCAGGTTAGATAAAGGCACAGGGAGATCAGGCTACAAAGGGAATCTATAAAAAAGATTAGACAAATTAGGACCATTCAGTCCCTGAAACTTGCCTCCAGCATTCAATAAGATCATGCCTATTTTCTGTCATGGTATTAGATTACTTACAGTCTGGAAACAGGCCCTTCAGCCCAACAAGTCCACACCGACCCGCTGAAGCGCAACCCACCCAGACCCATTCCCCTACACCTAACACTACAGGCAATTTATCCTGGCCAATTCACCTAACTTGCACATTTTTGGATTGTGGAATGAAACTGGAGCACCCTGAGGAAACCCATGCAGACACGGGGAGAATGTGCAAACTCCACACAGGGAGTCGCCTGAGGCAGGAATTGAACCTGGGTCTCTGGCGCTGTGAGGCCGCCCACAAATTGGAAGCACACTAGCTTTCGGAGCGATGCTCCTTCATCAGGTGATAGAGGAGCGTCGCTCCGAAAGCTAGTGTGCTTCCAATTAAACCTGTTGGACTATAACCTGGTGTTATGTGATTTTTAACTTTGTACACCCCAGTCCAACACCAGCATCTCCAAATCACAACCAGAAATAGTTTGTGTCAGTTATCTCCTCCTGTCCTTTACCACTTCCTACTTTTTGTTTCATTCACTCATTGGATTGGAATCACTGCCTGGGCCAGTATTTATTATCCGGTCCTAGTTGCCCTTGAGAAGGTGGTGGTGAACTGCTTTCTTGAATCACTGTGGGATTATTATAGTGTTAAAGGCTTGGATGGGAGGAATTTGTTAAGTGTGTACAAGAAAACTTTCTTATTCAATATGTGAATGTACCTACGAGAGAAGGAGCAAATCTCGACTTTCTGTTGGTAAATAAGGCAGAGCAAGTGACTGAGATGTCAGTGGGGAACACTTTGGGGCAAGTGATCTTAATTCTATTAGTTTTAAAATAGTTATTGAAAAGGATAGAACTGATCAAAAAATCAAAGTTCTAAATTGGAGTAAGGCCAACTTTGATGGTATTAAACAGGAACTTTCAAAAAGTTGCTTGGGGGAGGTTATTTGCAGATAAAGGGGCAGTTGAGAAGTGGAAAGCCTTTAACATGTGATAACAAGAATTCAGAGACAATACATAGAACATAGAACATAGAAGAATACAGCGCAGTACAGGCCCTTTGGCCCTCGATGTTGTGCCGAACCAAGCCCACCTAACCTATACTAACCCACTATCCTCCATATACCTATCCAATGCCCGCTTAAATGCCCATAAAGAGGGAGAGTCCACCACTGCTACTGGCAGGGCATTCCATGAACTTACGACTCGCTGAGTGAAGAACCTACCCCTAACTTCAGTCCTATATCTACCCCCCTTAATTTAAAGCTATGCCCCCTTGTAATACCCGACTCCATACGCGGGAAAAGGTTCACACTGTCAACCCTATCTAACCCCCTAATCATCTTGTACACCTCTTCACATAACGTTCCTGTTATGTGAAGAGCAAGGCTGGTAGGTATAGAGAACACTGGATGACTCAAGAAATTGAGGCTGTGGTCAAGAAAAAGAAGGAGGCATATATCAGGTATAGACAGCTGAGGTCAAGTGAAGCCCCTAAAGGAGTAAATGGGCAGGTGGAATATACCTAAGAGCTAAATCAGGAGGGCGAAAAGGTGACATGAGATAACTTTGGAAAAATAAAGTTAAGGAGAATCCAAAGAGATTCTCTAAGTACATTAAGGGTAAAAGAGTAACTAGGGAGACAATAGTGCCCCTTAAAGATCAACGTGGCCATCTATGTGTGGAACCAGAGGAGATGTATAAGATACTAAATGTGTCATTATTTACTGTAGAGAAGGACATGGAAGATAGGGAACTTCGGGAAATAAATAGTGATATCTTGAAAAGAGTTCATGTTACAGAAGAGGACATGCTGGAGGTCTTAAAACACCTAAAAGTAGATAAATCCCTGAAATCTGAACAAATGCTTCCCAGAACTTTGTGGGAAGCTGGGAAAGGGATTGATTAGATTAGCTTAGAATCCCATAGTATGGAAACAAGTCATTTGGCCCAAAAAGTCCACACTGACCCTCTGAAGAGTAACCCACCCAGACCCAGTCCCCTACCCTGTAAATACCCCTGACTAGCACACCTAACACTATGGGCAATTTAGCATGGCCAATTCACCTGACCTGCATATCTTTGGATTGTGGGAAGAAACCGGAGCACACTGAGGAAACCCACGCAGACACGGAGAGAATGTGCAAACTCCATACAGTCAGTCACCTGAGGCTGGAATCGAACCATTGCTGGTCCCTTGCTGAGACAAGTGAAGAAACCAAAAGATCGAGACTCCAGGAGTTGAAGAGGTAGAGGGAAGCATGGCAGGATGTGACAAAGAAGAGGACATTCCTCTAGACTGGGAATGTGGTGGAATGTTTGAGAAGACTCATTCACAATCTTGCCAACTCAGATAAAATCCCTCTTTACTTTCCAAAATGTTTTTCAAACTGAGAACAAAGTCGTCCATCCATAGCTCCAGCTTATTTGCTTGTATTTTTAAATAAGCGGTATAAGATAATACTGTTTCTTTTGTTACTTGGAATTGATTGCAGACACAGGCACACCAAAGCATCCTCACTGTGGGAATTCAAATTGAGCCAAATAGGTATATTTTATATTTCAATGTCTTACTTACAGCTAGATTTCTTAAATCAATCCTGTACTCTGACAAGACAATTAACAACAACCTACTGATTTTATTTTATACAAATTCAATTTTCTTTCTTTACTCATGCATTTTTTAAGCATTAAGTGTTACGTACAGTTCATTAATTTCTTTCAGGAACAGAATTTCCTTCACAAGGAAATGTGTCAAAATGTATCAAGGCCCTGAGAATTTTGTTTAAGTGTGGCACCATTACCATATCAAATCTCAAACATCGGATTTGTATGAAATTGAGCTGTTTGAATATTAGTGTACACGGAGTTACCATGCCTACCTGGTTTCAGCAGACATTGGGCTGGTGATAGGAAGTTCACCCTCACCACTTTGTCACCAGTGAGATGCCTGGCCAAGTTTTCAAATGGACCTCATGCGTGCTTGCTGTCTGGTCATTCAACACTTTGGAAGACAAGTGGAAAGCTCACTTATCAGAATCAGTCAATTCAATATCTACCTCACAGAGCCCAAGTAATGCAATCCAGCTCATCATTGTCTGACGTCACCAGAGTCACCAGCAATGAGAAAGAATGATTTTTATGGGTTCTTAGGTATTTTAAATTGGCCTGGAGTAGTTCCTTTGAGGACCAGTAAAATTAAGATGTTCAACTACAAGTACTCATGGTTTGATGTCCAACCTCAGGAAGAAAGCTTCTTGCCAAGTGCCATTAATCCACTACCTGCATATTAAACTCTGTATTAATTTCCTGCTGAATTGTACAAAACATTATTCATCATTTAAAAAAACAACACAGTTCATATTGCTCTTTGCACAATCTAGCTTTGACATTTTACTTTGGTCATAGAATTAAATGAGTCACACTTATCAAGTTTAGGGCTCCTTGAAATGATGCTCACAACAACAGAAATCCTGCTTGGAATTTTCCCATCCATAAACAGCATGGGCAATGGCAAGTAATGTGGGAAAATATCAAAATGAAAACTATCTGATTCTTGATGTTAGGACAGATATTGTAGATAGTCCACACTGCTGCCACTAGGCATCAGTGTGGACAGAGTGGATGCATGTGGAGCTCTTAATATTATTTTCCTATCCAAATTGCCAGTGGCTCCAGTAGTAATCTGGAGATTATTATTGTTGTGGCTCTGCTATTTAATTTAGACACAAGCTGCTTGTACTCACTCAACAGAACCTCTTTCCTAATCCTATTGCTGTCATTGGTACTGATGTGGACCACAACAATGGAACCTTCCCCTCTCACTCCAAGTTCCTCTCCAGTCCTGAAGCAATCTTCTGAACCTTAGCACCAGGAGGACAGCATGTCCTTTGGGACTCTCTGTCTTTGCTGCATGAGCAGTGCTTATTCCCGCAACTACGCTATCCCTTATTTCTCTTTCCCCACCTCTGCCCACTTCAATGGCAGTCTGGGCCACACTGCTGTGGTCAGTTCCTTCATGCTCTTTGCAGTCTGTAGACCAGGAGCAAGAATCTCACAGCTATTGGATAATAATACTGGATGAGGCTCTTCCAAACATAAATTCCAAATCTTCATACTTGACTCACTAGCATGCACACCATACTGTCGTAAAAGGGTATGACTCCTTCCTTAAACACATTGTCCAGGTACCTCCCCCCTCCATGATGTGTTGCAATGCCCATCATCCAAAGTTCCTTAAGCAGCAAATACTTGTTACAGGTGGAGTCACCGTGAATCACATCAGCATCCATTAGCTCCCACCTACTGCAACTGCACAACATCGCCCACACAACCATCTTTATTCTGTTTAATTAGTTAATTTGGATGCTAAACATTTTAAAAGTAAATTTCCCTGCCTGTACTCTTCAGCCTTAATCATGCCTCCTGATTTAAACCATCTGGTCATTCAAGAAAGACACAAAGAAATACCCATGAATCACCTCCCTGTGATGTTACACTTTAACTTTGACAGACAAAAGCAGATTTGTGAAGGTTTGTAACTCAGGTTGAGGTTTAGGGTGTAAGGTTGCTCGCTGAGCTGTAGGTTTGATATCCAGACGTTTCATTACCTGGCTAGGTAACATCATCAGTGGCGACCTCCAAGTGAAGCGAAGCTGTTGTCTCCTGCTTTCTATTTATATCTTACTCCTGGATGGGGTTCCTAGGGTTTGTGGTGATGTCATTTCCTGTTGGTTTTCTGAGCCCTACCAATCATCAAACCAAAAATCTGGGTCCGCTACGTAGGTGACACCTTTGTCATCACAAAACGAAACAAGATGGAAGAGACATTTAACATCATCAACAACACCCTCACAGGCATAAAGTTCACCAAGGAG
>NC_057711.1:130237685-130241009 GCF_004010195.1 Chiloscyllium plagiosum
GGACAAACAGGAAGAAAGTTAGCCACCAGGATACACAAACACCAGCTAGCCACAAAAAGACACGACCCTCTCTCCCTCGTAGCCCTACACACGGATGAAAAAAAACCCACCATTTCGACTGGGACAACACATCTATCCTGGGACAGGCTAAGCAAAGGCATGCCAGAGAATTCCTAGAGGCCTGGCACTCCAACCACAACGTCATAAATAAACACATAGATCTAGATGCCACCTAGCAACCCCTCAGAAAACGAACAGGAAATTACATCACCACAAACCCCAGGAACCCCATCCAGGAGAAAGATATAAATAGAAAACAGGAAACAACAGCTTCGCTTCACTTGGAGGTCGCCACTGATGATGTTACCTAGCCAGGTAATGAAACGTCTGGATATCAAACCTACAGCTCAGCGAGCAAATCTACACCCGAGACAAAAGCAGGTTAAAGGGGCGCTCTGCTGCCAATTGTTATTTCACATGTTGCTGTCCTTCTCATGCAGGTCTGGTCTTTTAATTATAAAGAGGCTATCCCTGCTCCCAGATGCACAACTTTGCTCCCTTTAAGATAACATTTTCGATCTGTAGGTTTTGGCCATGGGAGCAAAATTCTATCAAATTCCATCCCAGTTGAAATTTTCAATCAAGTTAAGCACGTAATAAGATTGGCGATTCCTTTGGGCTACAATCTAACACTTTACTAATAGAGCTGACCTCATCAGTGTGATTCTTATTGACTTGACTGTGCCTCACCAAAGGAACAGAGAGCTATTGTATAGAAATGTACTTACAGCATCTTACAGGAGAAAAATTAATTCTGCTGACAGATATTTCAAATCATCCAAAATGAAATAAAATTGAAATAAATGCAGACTATGGAATACATTGTAATTTTTTCTTTCATTCCTGCTGATTGCTTTCTTAGAATCTTTCAAAATCTGAGTAATATAATGGTGACAAGAAATGTTACGTTTAATACCAGTTTAACATTGAATGTTTTAAAGTAACATTTGCAAGTTGCACCTTACTATCAGACTTTTCCTGCATGACAACTAGTCACCAATAATGAGATGGTCATGGAATTGTCAATTATTCAAATCTGAGCACAGCTCAGAGCCATTTAGAACTGGATTAACAATTCTCATGAACCTGGATACATGGACCATCATGATCCCTTCACAACCGATACAGAACATCCATGATCCACTAAAACACAAGTGGGAAATACAACTGTATTTATCACTCTTTTGAAAGCTAAATCAAACTGAATGAAAAAGACCATTGAACCTATCATGTCCATGCTAGCCATCAAACATCCACCTATTCTCATTACATTTTCCAGCACTTAGCCAAGAGCCTTGTAGGTCATGGCATTTCAAGTGCTCATCTAAATAATTCTTAACTATCTTGAGGGTTCTCATCTCTACCACTCTTTCAGGCAATGAGTTCCAGATGCCTACCCCTCTCTGGTGAAAAACACTTTCCTCAAATCACCTCTAGACCTCCAGCTCCTTAATTTAAAACCATGCCACTTGTTCATTTGCCCCATCCCCCAAGAGGAAACATTTATCCCTATCTACCCCATCTCTGCCCTTCAGAACTTTGTACATTTCAAACAGGTCTCCTCAATCTTCTCTGCTCAAAGGAAAACAGCAACTGTCGATCTCATCTTCCTTCAGATCTGAAATGTTGCTCCATCCTGGGCAACATCCTGATGAATCTCTTCTACACCCTCACTCGTGCAATCACATTCTTCCTATATTATGGTGATCAGAATTGCATAATCAATAATCCAGCTCTTGGCTGACTATTATTAGAAATAGCCCCATCATCACCTCCATCCTGTTGTATTCAATACTTTGACTAATAAAGGCAAGTATCCATGATGCCTTCTTGACTATATTATCTACTTGTCCTTCAACCTTCAATGATCTATGGACACTTGCATCAAGGTCCCTCTGATCCTCATGTTAGGGTCCTGTCATTCAATGTGTGCTGCCTTGCCTTGTTAGGCCCCCAAAATACACCACCTCACACTTTTCAAGGTTAAATTCCATTCCCAGCCCATCTGCCCAGCTCACTTACCACATCCTGTAGACTAAGGCTTGTCTCCTTGCTATTTCACACACAACAATTTCTGTGTTATCCTTGGATTTACTGATCATAAATCCTACTTCACGTTGTCATTACTAACATACACCACAAACAGCAAGGGACCCAGCACCGACAAGCTTCCTATCACAAAAACACCCTTCAACCATCACCTTTTGCTTCCTGCCGCTAACACAATATTAGATTGGATTAGTCAAATTGCCCTGGATCCCAATGGCAAATGTATATTTACTAGATGACAACCTATCAGGAGAGGCACAGAAATAAAATAAAATCAAAAGAAAATCAAGGATGTTAAAGCCAAGTGTGGTATTGAGGGGAGATAATGTGCTCCTGCCTCTGTAGTGCCCATTGGTCATTGAATGTCTCAAACATATTGCAAGATACCATGAGCTTCCCCTCCAAGGACGTCTGGATGTAATATAATCAAAGGAGAGGCAGTTAATCAGCTCAAACAACTTTCTTCATGGTCCACAGCCTAGACTTGTCAATGGGCACTTTGCCCAGCCCCAGGAGCAGACCCATGAGATGTCCTTGGATTTGCATATCCCTTTCTGCACCAGGTGACTCAGCATCAGAAGCATGAGGCTAAAGGAAAAGCACAATCTGAAGAGCAGCCCTCTCAAAAATTACAATATTAACTGCAACCTCATGCAACAATGTCAACATGAAACATGGGCTTCTAAAGCCCACAGAAAATGCAGGCAGACTGAGGTTCAGAGAACCATATGGATGGCACAGTGGTGCAATAGGTGGCACAGTGGCACAGTGGTTAGCACTGCTGCCTCACAGTGCCACAGACCTGGGTTCAATTCCTGCCTCAAGCAACTGTCTGTGTGAAGTTTGCACATCCTCCCCACATGTCTGCGTGGGTTTCCTCCGGGTACTCCAGTTTCCTCCCACAGCCCAAAAATGTGCAGGTTAGGTGAATTGGCCATGCTAAATTGCCCGTACATAGAACATAGAACATAGAAGAATACAGCGCAGTACAGGCCCTTCGGCCCTCGATGTTGTGCCGATCCAAGCCCACCTAACCTACACTAGCCCACTATCCTCCATATGCCTATCCAATGCCCGCTTAAATGCCCATAATGAGGGAGAGTCCACCACTGCTACTGGCAGGGCATTCCATGAACTCACGACTCGCTGAGTAAAGAACCTACCCCTAACATCTGTCCTATACCTACCCCACTTAATTTAAAGCTATGCCCCCTT
>NC_057711.1:130241839-130271105 GCF_004010195.1 Chiloscyllium plagiosum
AAAGGCCTAGAACTCTCAACCTATCCTCGTACGACCTATTCTCCATTCCAGGCAACATCCTGGTAAATCTTCTCTGCACCCTCTCCAAAGCTTCCACATCTTTCCTAAAATGAAGCGACCAGAACTGCACACAGTACTCCAAATGTGGCCTAACCAAGGTCCTGTGCAGCTGCAACATCACTTCACAACTCTTGAATTCAATCCCTCTGCTAATGAACGCTAATACAACATAGGCCTTTTTACAAGCTCTATCCAATTGAGTGGCAAGTTGGAGATATCTCCTCAATTCTCTGTTCTCTTTCCGTGTTAGATACAATGGTGTACATCAAAAAGTATAAAATTACATGTGACCTTTATTCATATTAGACTTTGATAGAATTTGCATCTTCAAGACCTCTGGAAGCAGTTGTAAGATGGTGAGCAGTATAGGACTGTCAATAGTGCAGGATTTTCAGGAAGTCTCCAATAAGGAAAGATCAATCTTCAGCACTACAAGCAACCTAGGTCATAAAAAGCATTGGAGCATTTAACATAATATTGTTTTTTCAGATTAGATTAGATTCCCTACAGTATGAAAACAGCCCTTCAGCCCAACAAGTCCACACCGACCCTCCGAAGAGCAACCCACCCAGACCCATTCCCCAACCCCACATTTACCCCGACACTATGGGCAATTTAACATGGCTACTTCACCTGACCTGCACATCTTTGGATTGTGGGAGGAAACCGGAGCACCCGGAGGAAACCTACGCAGACAAAGGGAGAATGTGCAAACTCCACACAGACAGTCACCCGAGGCAGGAATCGAACCCAGGACCCTGGTGCTGTGAGGCTGCAGTGCTAACCACTGAGCCGCTGTGCTGCCCCATTTTTCTCATTTTACTTTTTTTTGTAAGTTGTAAGTATTTTGGAGCTGAGAAAGAGTTTGACTGCCCATTAATTATCTGCACATCAATAAATAAAAATTTAGATTGTTTTCTATTTGACTAGGAAGGTGCTGCACTGTGAGAATGACCATGTCCATTGACTAGTGATGTGAGTATGGGTGTGGGGTGGGTGGACGCAGGAGTACAAATGATGCAATCTTCTGGAATATTCTTAGCAGTTTTTCATCTTGTGTGATGACAGTTTGTACCATGGTGGTCAGGTTTGTTCTCAACGTTGCCCACTGTAGCTCAGTAGCCCATCTCTACTTTAGCAGTCTCTGCATGTTAGCCACAGAGGAAGGAAGCAGCTCAATATGGTACAGGACTTATTGACTTCTGGTTCCTCTGGAAATTCTTCTTGGCCAGCTGAGCTTTCTACTTCTGCTCGCTTCTTCCAGTGGCCCTCCCAACAGTCAGCCTCCAGAGCTCATGGCTATCAGTGACTCTCTCCACCTTGTCAGCATCACTGTCCACCATCTTGCTTGGAGGTGTCCTTATGGAGGAGCTGTGAATACCCAGGAGGACACAATCTTCATTCATCCAATAAACATGAATGATGCAGCACTGATTGGTGGGCGGCATGGTGGCACAGTGGTTAGCACTGCTGCCTCACAGCGCCAGAGACCCGGGTTCAATTCCCGCCTCAGAGGACACAATCTTCATTCATCCAATAAACATGAATGATGCAGCACTGATTACATTGCTTAGCAATTAGTGTATACTGATTGACTTTGTTGACCAGGACCTCTGAATTGGTGACCTTTGACCAGTGAAGAAGTTCTGAGGTTATGCCTGAAACAGTGAAGGTGTAAACTGTTCAATCTTTTCTCCTGCCTTGTATATTTTGTTCAGGTCTCACCACGATGAAGGAGTGAACTGAAGATGTAGATTTGATAGTCTTGCAGTTTGACATTCTGTTTTTCCACACTGTTTTATGGAACATTCCTACTGTGACATTTGCAATGTCTGTGTTGATTTCAGCATCAAATGTCAGGTAGCTCAGGATTTTGCATCTTGTATATAAAACTATAATCAATCTCAGGCATCACATTGCCATCTTGACATCTATCAACTTTGACAGGACACTGAACTGTGACACTGTTTTCCTGATGCTGATGGTCAAACGAAATTCTTTATAGGTGTGAGGGAGTCTATCTGTTTACCACTGAAGGTGTTCCTCAGTACAGAACGGTAACATAACATCATCAGCGCAGCGCAATTCTCAGACAAGGATTTTCCACACTTAATCTTTGATTTCCAACAGCAAAGGCTGAAGAGGTTTCTGTCAGCTCCTGAATGAAAGTAAACACCCTCCGTAGATGAACTGAAGATGTACGACAGCTGCAAGGAAAAGTTTATACCAAAGAGCATCAGGGCCAGATTCAACCCTGTTTGATTCCAGTCAAATCTCAAAGAGTTTTGATGTTGCCTCATCATGGCTGACATTTCCTGTCTTCTTCAGTCAAAAAGTGTGGTGTTAGAAAAGCGCAGCCAGTCAGGCAGCATCCAAGGAGCAGGACAGTCAATGTTTCCGGTACAAGCCCTCCATCAGGAAGTCCTGATGAAGGGCTTATGCCCAAACCATTGACTTTCCTGCTCCCTGTATGCTGCCTTACAGAGAACACAGAGCATAGAACATTACAGCACAGTACAGGCCCTTCGGCCCTCGATGTTGCACCGACCTGTGGAACCAATCTGAAGCCTATCTATCCGAAACTATTCCATTCTCATCCATATTCCCAGGCAATGACCATTTAAATGTCCTTAAAGTTGGCGAATCTACTACTGTTGCAGGCAGGGCATTCCACACCCCTACTTCTCTCTGAGTAAAGAAACTACCTCTGACATCTGTCCTATATCCATCATCCCTCAATTTAAAGCTATATTCCCTCATGCTAGCCATCACTATCAGAGGAAAAAAGCTCTCACTGTCCACCCTACCTTACCCTCTCATTATCTTACATGTCTCAATTAAGTAACTTCTCAATCCTCTTCTCTCTAATGAAAACAGCCTCAGGTCCCTCAGCCTTTCCTCATAAGACCTTCCCTCCATACCAGGCACATCCTAGTAAATCTCCTCTGAATCCTTTCCAAAGCTTCCTCATCCTTCCTATAATGCGGTGACCAGAACTGTACACAATACTCCAAATATGGCTGCATCAGAGTTTTGTACAGCTGCAGCATGACCTTGTGGTTCCGAAACTCAATCCCTCTATCAATAAAAGCTGACACACCGTATGACTTTTTAACAACCCTATCAACCTAGGTGGCAACTTTCAGGGATCTATGTACATGGACACTGAGATCTTTCTGCTCAGCTACACTACCAAGAATCTTACCATTAGACCAGTACTCTGCATTCCTGTTACTCCTTCCAAAGTGAATCACCTCACACTTTTCTGCATTAAACTCCATTTGCCACCTCTCAGCCCAGCGCTGCAGCTTATCCATGTCCCTCTGGACCCTGAAACATCCTTCCGCACTATCCACAACTCCACCGACCTTAGTGTCATCCACAAATTTACTATCCCATCCTTCTACACCCTCATCCAGGTCATTTATGAAAATGACAAACAGGAGAAGCCCTAAAACAAATCCTTGCAGTACACCACGAGTAACTGAACTTCAGGATGAACATTTCCCACCAACCACCACTCTCTGTCTTCTTTTAGCTCGCCAATTTCTGATCCAAGCCACTAAATTATGCTCAATCCTCTGCCTCCATATTTTCAGCAATAGCCGACCGTGGGGAACCTTAACAAACACCTTACTGAAATCCATATACACCACATCAACCGCTTTACCCTCATCCACCTGTTTGGTCACCTTCTCAAAGAACTCAGTAAGATTTGTGAGGCACGACCTACCCTTCACAAAACCGTGTTGACTATCCCTAATCAACTTATTCCTCTCTAGATGATTATAAATCATATCTCTTATAACCCTTTTCAACACTATACCCACAACTGAAGTAAGGCTCACTCGTCCATAATTAACAGGGTTGTTTCTACTGCCCTCTTGAACAAGGGGACAACATTTGCTATCCTCCAGTCTTCTGGCACTATTCCTGGAGACAATGATGACATAAAGTTCAAAGCCAAAAGCTCGGCAATCTCCTCCCTGGCTTCCCAGAGAATCCTACGATAACTCCCATCTGGCCCAGGGGACTTATCTATTTTCACACTTTCCAGAATTGTTAACACCTCCTAGTGCTGTGCTTTCCAGCGCCACACGTTTTGACTCTGATCTCCAGCATCTGCAGCCCTCACTCTCTCCTTTTCCAATCATCTTGTCATGGAAAGTGGAAGTCTCACTCAGAATCTCTGGGCAGCAGTCAGTTTTATCTGGCAGCTTTAATAGGCTGTCTTTTCCCAGTTGCTGTACTGTGATCAGTGAAGGCAGTCTCCTTTATTTAACACATTTCTTTGCAGCTCTTGACCTGAGAAGGGAATGTTAATTGTGGATCTTCTAGATCTGAATGCTATCTAGGATTTGGGATGAGGTATTTAGCCAAGGGCTATAGTCTAATAAGGACAAAGGGTAAGTATATTTCCCACTATCAGGGAGATTCCTTGATCCTTGTGAGAGTTCAGTCAGCAATGCTTTAGATTACAATCTTTGCAACAAGTACATCGTGGTTTAGCACCTCGTACCTGCAGCAAAGTTAAGGCTGGGATAATTCCCTCCTGAGAAAGGGACAATACTCCAGCAGATTGGAACTAGAGTGATACCTGTCCTCTTCCTGTGATCTCAGGAATCGGGCTCTGGGTGGGAAACCCAGATGTTTATGTTTCTGATCCATCACCAATGAGGGCCATGAACTCACTAATTAACAGCCATTATAGTGTCTTAGCCTACCAGCTGCTCTGTTAACATTGTTTCTGACCTTGTTCTGTGAGCTACAATGGTGTGGTCTCAATATGTCTCAATCTGAGGCTAATCTGGAGAACAGATGATAAGCAGTGGCCACTGAAAACCACCCCCTGCCCTGACATCCTTCATTTCTGGTGTCCTCTGACCTCCACCCCTCTGAGAAGTCACTATTTTCCCATTATTCCCAGTCTTCCGCACGGCAGTGCCGCCAAGTGATTGGGTCTCCGAAGTAGAGAAGGTCACTGTGTTATTGCACATTCCTGTAGGTGGCTGAGATTGTACTGAGCCAGGGCAAACCTGGGCCAAGTTGGCATAATCAGGTGTGACAACTTCCTCTGATAGTCCTGGGGAGAAGAGGACATCCCATGACTACACCACCCTGTCCAGTGGGGCCTCCAGACCCCTGCCTACAAAGTGAAAAGCCCATTCCCCTGTTGACCAAGTCCACAGCAAATGTCAGGAAAGATGCAGGCCAGCTTTGCACCAACAATGTCTGTCCAAGCGAACAATGGCCTTTTAAAGATAGTGCTGAGGTCAGGGAGGTTGGTCCATTCTGGGATGTGTTGGTGAGCAGTAGGTTGGGGCTAATAGCAAGCAAGAGTGTTGGCATAGGCAGAGGAGGCGTTTAGTGAGCGGGTTTGGTCAGGTACAGTGAGAGGACTCATCAGGTCTCACAGAGAGAAGCACCCCACATGAAACTGGACAAAACTGCCACTTAGCCAAAAATAATCATAAGATTCAGCCCATTAAGTCTGTTTCTCTCTGCATATGTGTTGTTTGAACTGTTGATTGTTTTTATTTCGGATTTCCAGCTCATGTGGGTCCTGTTATTGTTTAGGTTTGCTTGGGATAACTAACTCAGGAGTACGGCAGCATTTGGATCACAAGGGAAGAGGATTGACAGAGGAATGGTGCCAAATGTTACTCAGGAAGCAGTACCTTGTGTCAATCTTGAAATTGACAGCTCCAGAGCATGGATGATTGTCTGAAAGAGGTTTAAAGAGTTCTCAAGTTAAATCCAAAAACTATTACATACTTTTGAATACCAGAGCAGCGTATACATAACACTTTGCAACAGGGTTGGAGAATGACTGTTAAAGATTTCCCCAAATTTGCACCTAATATTATTTCTGTCATCTTCTTTACACTCTGTTTTACCTCTCACTTACTCACTACCAGCAATATTAGGAACTATGAGGCAAATTGCAAATAAACTTACTTTGCATGTGATTCAATCATATGTTTAGCTTTCCTTTCTGTAATAACAATATCAAAATCACTCAAATTATTGCTTAAAACCTCCTAATATTTAAAATCAGACCCATCTGCTCAAATACCAGCTTAGATATATCTGCTTTGGGGATTTGTTAAAAAAAAACAATCAACATAAAACATGGAAATCTGAATACTATCACAAAAAGATGC
Source organism: Chiloscyllium plagiosum (assembly GCF_004010195.1). Lineage (NCBI taxonomy): Eukaryota > Metazoa > Chordata > Chondrichthyes > Orectolobiformes > Hemiscylliidae > Chiloscyllium > Chiloscyllium plagiosum. Next base: position 130,248,064 of record NC_057711.1, read on the forward strand.
TTATATCAAATTTAACGTCAGATTGGTTTTGAGCAATGTCACCTTTGTGTACAACCTGAAATGATCCAGCAGTGTTACTGACTCATATCCATGCATTTGGATCTTTACTTCCAGGAATTCCTATTACAGCTCCATAAAGCCAAATGAAATATAAGGAGGAGTAGGCTATTCAGCCCCTTGAGTCTATTCCAGTACTCAGATGTTGTCTGATTGTGGCTTTAACTCAACTTTCCTGCCTGGCCCCAAAACCCTTGACTCCCAGATTTAAAAATCCATCTAACCCAGTGCTGCATATGTTCACTCTCCTAGCTTCCACAAACTGCCTGTTTCCACATTAAAGCTGGTACCTTTACCCCACGCAACCTGACTCACAATTTCCCAATACAACATTTCACCCTTTCTATCCCCATCACCGCATTATGTCAAGTGTTTGCATCAAGTAGGAGGGGGTTGGGAACCTTAGCCATCAAATGTGGGTTGAAAAAGGCTTCAGTTTTGGAATCTCTCCACATGACCAATCCCATTGTCATGTTCATGTGTTTAGATGCAGGAAACTACAACGGGAAATGGATCATTTGTTTAAAGCTAACTTTCAATAAATCACTGACAGGAAAATATGCCACAAATCTTCCATATTTCACAAAATCAGTGATAAAGTAATTTTCACAATGTACTAAATATAAACTAATATTACACTTTGTTTTGTGGTGATAAGTTTATGAAATGGTACCCTCACAGGAGCATTTTTCTTTGGCTACACAGATCAGACAGCCCCTCCAGATGTGAGTCAATTCTGTTAGCTTCCTCTGGTACAGTTTCAAGTTCAAAGAATTATTAGGGAAGATACACGTCAACTGCCTGCTCTTAATTCCAACTGGTTCCACCTGCCAATTGGTTTAGAAAGAGCCTTTCACACCTCACCATGTTTTTCAGTCAATGAAGTATTTTTGTAGTCAATGTTGTTGAGCTGGGAATTCTGACATTAATTTGCATTTAGTAAGATTCACAATCCAAAAGGACTAGATCTGGGGGTAAAACTGGATTTTTGGATCCTGTGAGACCTCTTAATCTCATCTCTCCCTTCAGCACTAGTTTGGAAATGGAAGCTTTTGCTCTTGATGTTGAGATGCTCCTCAAGGGTCATTTCATGCAATTTTTCCATTTTCTTCACTATGGCCTACATCACTCAGGCCTGGGAAGATCCCACCTGTAGTCTTCTACTTTCTATTTTCCTTCTTTATTTAATACAGGGACTACATTCCTGGTTTTCTAATCTGCTTGGAGCTTTCCAATTCTAGGAAATTTTAATAGTTTGCAAACAATGCATCCACTATTTCTGCAAATAGTTCCGTTAAGTCCCTACAATATACATCATCAACTTCAAGGACATGAGTCTTTAGTCCCATTAGTTTCCCCAAATATTTTTCTCGAAGTTTCATGATTGTTTTACCTTCCTCCCTCCCTTATGCTTTTTGCTTTCTTATTAATCTTGAATACTTCCTACATCCAAGCGTAGATCAATGTATGATTTTTGGAAGTCTCAGCAATTTCCTTACTTTCCTAATTTTCCAGTTTTTGGTTACTTTAGCTGCTTTTCCTTTTTATGTTTTTTCTAGTCATCATTTCCTGATTTCTAAAATATTCTCAATTTTTTGACCATGTAAAAACTTAAAATGTTTTTACTTAAAGTGTACTTAAAATGCAAGTCTTCTGATAACTGCTGCTGATAACAGTTGAACACATTTGTACAATATTCTTTGTCTAATATCATAACAGAATTATACTGATTATTTCATGCAAACCAATTTTTATGTTTATTGAGAATAATTGTTGTGTATGTGATGTATGTTTGGTATTTGTCTTATCTATTGCGCAGTTGTGTTTGAATTTGCTTGTTACTTCCTTTGCTCTGGTAGATGCAGAACATTTTTATTAGTTAAGCTAATCACACATTTATTGGTTATGTCTTTTTTTAAATTGGCTCATTGTATATGGGCATTGCTGGCTTGGTCAGAATTTATTGTCCATCTCTATTTGGTGAGAGGTGATTGCTGTCAGTCTGGAATCACATATAGGGCAGTCCAAGTAAAGGTGATGTATTTCAGAATTTTGAGGAATTCAAATGTCACTGTTGACCACGATAGGACTCAACCTTATGTCCCCAGAGCATTAACTGAGAGTTCTGGATGGCAGGCCCAGTAACATTACCAAGATGTTTCCACCTCCCTCTGTTTGTCCTTCCTTCGGGCTGAATACTTTACAGAAATGCAATCTACTTTGTGTCAAAGCATTCTTCCAATCCAATGCTTATTTTAATTTTCCATGTCATATTTTTCCTGGATGTACACTGTATTTCATACAGTTAAGAACTACCAAGATTTTGAAACTGGAGATTAGTACACTGACAATGCCAGAAACCAGCATTCATTGTATTATACTGTATCCATCTCAACCCTTTTGAAACTGCAAATACTGCGAAATTTCTTCAATAAAGTCAGAAAGTGCTAGAAAAACTGAGAAGGTCTAGAAGCATCTGCAAGAAGAGGTACAAAGTTGATATTTCAGTTTCAATGACTCTTTGTCAGAACAGTGCTGACATACTTGGCTGAATATCTGTGCCTCTCCCAGTATTGCCCATTGGGCTTTCCTGCACAGATATTACATCATGAACTCTGCTTGATTGCATTGGGCATGGTGTCACCTATAGTGAATCCTCATTCCAGGTTTGGTGTTTGCAGACTCTGCCAAAACCCATCCAGGTTCTTGTTTTCTGGCAAGTAGCATCTCAGAACAAAAATCCTGTTTCTTTCCTCCATAGCATTGAGGGAGCACACATTGGGTGGTTTCATGGGGACTGGTATAAAACCCAATTTCCTCTGCTAATGTCTGAGCCTCCAATGGTAGTGAACCTGCTTCATCCTTCTTCATGCACCTTGCCAGTTCAAACTCCTCAACCACCTCCTCTAATTCAGACATGCCCCTTTCAATCTCACCCACCATGGCATACTGGCTGGGCTTTGGAATCCTGCTGACTGTGCCAAAACTGTAACTCAGGGTTTCAGCACATCGGTAGCCTGAAGATCATGAAGCAGGCATTAATGGATGTAGGTTTGCTCGCTAAGCCTTCCAGTTCACTGAGCAAACCTACATCCAGAACTTCAACCTGAGCTACAAATTTTCTCAAAACCTGCTAGCAGGCATCAATTTTTCCACAGGCATTAGGTCTTGACAATCATGAAAGGAACTTAAAGTTAGAAAAGGAAGGCAAAGTGTTTTCAAGGTATTAAATCTGTAGTCTATATCTGTTGAGGGAATTCTTTGTCAGTATCTCTGTCTCACTGTCACCACCTGCTGCTGGGACCCCATTATAATTTGTTCCACTATAAAAAAATTCAAATATTCTACATAGAAAAGAAACTCAACAGTAATTAAAGGAGGAATATGATTTGAACAAAGTCTCCAATTGATGGGGATTGGTGTCATTGAGTGTTATCTTACCTCTTAATGTGCATGACAAACCTAAATAATCTCATTTAACTATATTATGTTTTTGTATGATTTGCTTTATTACTGTGTTGTGTCAATGCTCTGTGGGCCATTTTATTCTGCATTTTACTGCAGATTTGTACTTTGATGGATGGAGAAGGAATTGTGAGAATGTTGCAAGAATTCGAAAACGTTTCTGTTGTCCAAACTCCAAGAAATTGTTTACCCAGCTTTGAGCTCCTCTGTGGAGTAGATGAGGAAAAATTCTAAAGTGGTCTCAAATTGAATGAAAACCATAACCTTTTCAAAATAACTTCTCAAAATTTTCAATTAACAGAAACCTATAATTTTTACCTCAGTCCTATCTTCCCCTTGGCATATGTCATCTTTTCCACACAAAATGACAGACGTTTGGAACACTGTGTTCAGTTCTGGTCTCCTTGCTATTGAACAGATGTCGTTAAACTTAAAAGAGTGCAGAAAAGATTTACAAGGATGTTGAAGGGTTTGAGCCATAGGGAAAGGCTGAATCGGTTGGGGCTATTTTAACTGGAGCATCAGAGGCTAAGGGGTGACCTTGTCGAGATTTACAAAATCATGAGGAACATGGATAGAGTGAATAGCCAAGGTCCTTTCCCTAGGGTAGTGGAGTCCAGAACTGGAAGGCACAGGTTTATGGTGAGAGGGGAAAGATTTAAAAGGAACCTAAGAGGCAATCTTTTCATGCAGAGGGTGCTGGGTGTATGAAATGATGTGCCAGAGGAAGTGGTGGAAGCTGGTATAATTACAATATTTCAAAGATATCTCTATGGGTACATGAGTAGGAAGGGTTTAGAAAGATATTGGCCAAATGCTGGCAAATGGGACTAGATTAATTTAGGATATCTGGTCAGTATGGACGAGTTGGACTGAAGGGTCTGTTTCAATGCTGTATATCTCGATGACTGTATGACTCTTTCATTTTTAAAAAGCACACAAGCATCAAAATCCATTCCACATACTAATTTATTTATAAGAAGTTCAATCATTTTTGTTACACTCAAGTTAGAATTTGTGATGCTGTCCTGAATCGGTTGTATTTCTGAAAAGGAAATTGTTCTTTTAAACAAATATACGTTTGGTGTATTATGTACTTAAATAAACAAAACTAATACAATAAATTGAAAGCATTCATCTAGCTTGAGGTATAAAAAAATTTGGAAAGCAAAAACAGAAGTTGATGGAAAAGCTCAGTAGGTCTGGCTGCATCTGTGGAGAGAAATCAGAGTTCACATTTCGGGTCAAGCGACCCTTCCCTCAGAACTGAGTTCTGAGTTCCTCAGTTCTGAGGACCATACCTTTGGTCATTACAGATTGATCATAGCATCTCTGTGAAGTAGAAGTCATCAAAGACCACCTTAAAAGTGTCACCAATGGATTACAGTTTACAGAGGCAATCCAAGGTCTTATAGACTGCTTAAGGGTATAGAGCTGATTTCTTCTCACCTTAAACTATATGTAATTGACAATATGGTCTTGCATGCAATACAGCTTTCTTCAGCTGATGTGGGGCTAAGGATAGGAAAGATTTCAACAATCCCATTGAGAACACTATATCAAAATACAACAGACTGCATCAAATCCATTCAGTAAATGTACACATCACCTGTGACTATTGGTACCAAACCTTAGAAATTGATGCTAAATATCCTGGAAGTTGTAATGATGCTTAAATCATTGATAACCCTCAGGTTTCTGCTGTAAGGGCTGAATGCCTCATTAGATTAGATTACTTACAGTGTGGAAACAGGCCCTTCAGCCCAACAAGTCCACACCGCCCCGCTGAAGCGTAACTCACCCATTCCCGTACATTTACCCCTTACCTAACACTACAGGCAATTTAGCATGGCCAATTCACCTGACCTGCACATCTTTGGACTGTGGGAGGAAACCGGAGCACCCAGAGGAAACCCACGCAGACACGGGGAGAATGTGCAAACTCCACACAGTCAGTCGCCTGAGTCGGGAATTGAACCCGGGTCTCTGGCGCTGTGAGGCAGCAGTGCTAACCACTGTGCCACCATGCCACCCACAAATGTTGATCACTGGGAGAAAGAATTCCCCTCTACAACCATAGCTGCTGACTGTGTTACACAGCCCCGGCCTGAAGCCAAGTGTAGATACAATACAGCTCACTCTTCCAATGAGGCATTTTGAAGCAAACAAGATGCCAACATAAACCCCAAAGTGGGGATTCGATGTCAAAATGGTCTGGGGAGATGTCACAGGTCACTCCAGACACAGTGTGCTGCATCATGCTGACATGCTCTGTTCTGTCCAACTGGAATAATCAAAGATGGGAGCTAATGGAGGGTGAAGAGCTGGGAGAGTGGCAGCAGTCTCTAGAGGAGGAGAAGGAGGATAATCACCTTCAACATGACCGAGAGCAGCGTCAGAAGCAACAAGCCAGACAGGACCTAACTGACACCCAGTTCCAATGGATATGATTTGCAGAAGGTCACAATTCATTTCCAGCAAACCTTTCCAAAAGGCAAGCAACCCCAGTTTATTCACAGACGAAAAAAACTTTTCTGTTTGCTTACTCTTCACCTTTCTTGTTATTTAATAAAAATTAATATCATTAACATTTTGAAGACATTTCCAGTGTGCGCTCTCGTATTGAACAATGCCATGGTATTCAGCTAAACTGTGCATTAGAGAAAGTGTAGCACTCCCTTCGGCAGGATTCTATACTATGACAAGGAGAAAGTGAGGATTGCAGATGCTGGAGATCAGAGTCAAAAAGTATTTTGCTGGAAAAGCACAGCCAGTCAGGCAGCATCCGAGGAGCATCAGAATCAATATTTTGAGCATAAGCTGTTCATCAGGAATGTCTGCTGAAGAGCTTATGCTCAAAACATCAATTCTCCCGCTCCTCGGATGCTGCCTGACTGACTTGCTTTTCCAGCACCACAAGTTTTGACTTGTCCACTATGCCAGTTGATCAGACAGATGATGTTGTAAAGAGGCAATACATTTACAGTTGTAAGATTTAAGTTATTTTATGAGTCCTCTGTGCCACCTAATTATCTTCAGAAGTTTATTTCCTTTTCACTTCTCTCCCATCACGCAACTATGCTGGCCCATACCAGGCTGGCAGTAATTGACGTACTGCAAAGCCAAGCTATAAAAACAGTGTTTGCAGGCACAAATCCCAGAAGTCCCCAGAAACAGCCAATAACTCTGCCACTAGTGAGTCCACAATATTGCTAGGCGGGGGCAAAGGAGTGTGGTGAATACATAATGAGGTGGACAGCAGAAAAAGGTGTGGGATAACTCGCGAGAATTCACAGTAAGAAACTCTCCTTAAACTGTCCAAAATTAACATGTAACTCAACCTTTGGTAAAATTCATTCTGGATTAGTGCTGCTGGAAGACCACAGCAATTCAGGCAGCATCCAAGGAGCTTCGAAATTGATGTTTCAGGTAAAAGCCCTTCATCAGGAATAAAACAGGTTTTATTCCTGATGAAGGGCTTTTGCCCGAAACGTCGATTTCGAAGCTCCTTGGATGCTGCCTGAACTGCTGTGCTCTTCCAGCACCACTAATCCAGAATCTGGTTTCCAGCATCTGCAGTCATTGTTTTTGGTAAAATTCAGCCTATTTCTCCTTATAAAATGCTACATGAATGTTAGGCAGGCTAAGCAAAAAGGAAATAACCTGAAAAAATAGTGATGATTATGGGAGGAGGAAAAGACGAATGGATAGTGGAATAAAGCTGGAGCACATTGCAGAAACAAGATAAAATGGTGAAAAGCCACTTGATCAAATACATATTTTTGGGTGTGAAAAATTCATGCCTTGACCTTGACAGAGAAAATAGGCTAGAAAAGGACAATATTTGATGCATAGATTGCTGATGTTTATCAAAAATCTACATGACATGTCGTACCAAAAGGGGCTGGCTGACAACAGTCACAGCAAATTGAATAAGAAACTGCGAATCTTTGGCAGGAGGAGCACAAATTTAAATAATTCAGCGTTTATGGGATCATGTACTTACTTACTGACCTAACTCTATAGCATATTAAAAAGAAGTAACACTTCCCAAGTTGGTCCACAAAGGCTTGAACCTGGAAATATTGGATGTAAGTATCATGCAGAGCTAGCTATGTATTAAACAGTAATTAACAAAATACATTTTATTAAATTGAATTTTGATGCTTTGAAAACAGCATTTCCAAATAGATGATAAAAATTGTAAGTTAAAATGTGTTGGAAAAATTCAGCAGCCCTGGCAGCACCTGTAAAGAGAGAAACCAAGTTAACATTTTGAGACCAATACAACTCTTTTAATACTCAGGTGCAATGTTGGAAGTGAAATGTTTATTCTGATTCACTCTCTACAAATGCTGGATATTTTCAGCACTCTGTTTTAATCTCAGGTCTCCAGCATCAGCAGGAGTTTGTTTCTGTTTTGACTGTGAAGGACATTGTGGTACACACATTCTTCATTTACTGGAATAGGTGAAGCAGTGGGTTGGCAACTGTGATTTTGACTAGCCGTATATCGATGAGCAGCTGGTCACAATTTTATACAATAATGACCCCTTAACATTGCATAAGCAGCTAGGACACCATTTCATTAACATTAGTATTATACTATTTGTCAATCCTGCTTTTGGTGAACACAATTTTTAATGAAAATGACCAAATGACATGTGAGAAAACGTTGACTTGATACGATGCTGCAAATGTTGGAAATTTCTATATGAGTATTTTTGGTGGGGGTGCAGAGATTTTAAATGGGGAGGCCAAAAGTGCATTAAAATTCTGTCTTATTTTCTCACTAATACTTTACAGACAGAGACAGCTCAGTTTGAATTTAAGTCAGATGATTTATCGAGAAACCTGCAAGACCTTCTATACCTTATCTGAGAGCCTCAAGATAAGGTATGAATATTTCCTGAAATCAAAGGATATGCATGCAGAGTTGAAGTTGCGAAGGTTATATACAAAATAATTTAAAACTGGACATGCATTTGGCAAATAAAGCATTTGAAGGGATAGAAAGTAAAGCTGTGAAAAAATATATTCTCATTATTCCTGTAAGTGGCCTCAGCATGTTAGGTTTGAGAGTGTGCTTGTACTACCTAATAACTGTAAGATATACAAAGGATTGATAATGCATAATTTTGCGAATGAATGACTTTTATACTGTACTTACAGTATGCATATTTAACCAAAACTGCCTAGCATTCATGGCACACAGTTGTTAAAATGGTTGACTAAAGCTTCACAGGAGGCTCCCAAGCACTGAGGATGTCACCTAGACAGGGGACGAAACGTTTGCAACAAAAACTTCCAGCTCAGCGAACAGAACCACAGCAACGAGCACCCGAGCTACAAATCTTCTCACAAACTTTGAACACCTATGGGCGAGAGACGCTATGACAAGCCAGGAAATGGGAATTCTGCGCTAACCGCCTAAGCGCCACATATAAAGTCTCACCCATCTGTTCTGGTTTAATTGCTGTTCACCACCATTTTAATCAGGCAACCACAAGCTTAAAAAGCTCCAAGATAAAGTAATTAATCGGTTGCATTTGTTACTTGCCTGCCTCACCTCCATCTACCTGAAACTCATGCTCAGTGAAAACTTCACTTCAGCTCCAAATTACTTGTTTTCTTAATAAATGATCATTAATAATTAACTGGAGCCACACTCAAAGACCATCGCCAACCTCATTAAAACTATGAGCACCCTTATTTCAAACAAATAGCAACACAACCTAAGTCAGTCTGCTTTCATGAAGAGAAAGCAAGCTCATGTTTCAAGTCTAGATGACTCTTCAATTGTGTTCTGATGAAGAGTCAGCGAGACTTGAACATTAGCTTACTTTCTCTCCATGAATGCTGCCTGACCCGCTGTGATCATTAGTTGTTTTCAATACAAATACCAGCATCTGCAGTAATTTGCTCCTACAACACAATATAGGGCAAGGGTGGAAGCCTTGCAGATTGAGCCAGCAAAGAATAAATGAATAAATGGCAGCAGTAGTGGTTGTTGACATGGAGCTGGGTGGCACAGTGCAAAGCTCTAATAAGCTGAGCTGTATGGTCTGTGGATCTCCATTGTTATCATCCCAGAGCCCTGCAACTCCCTACAAAAAAATATCCTGGGACTAGCTTCACCACACGAACGACAGCAGATCACAAAAAAGCTCAGCACCATCGTAAATCCCAGTCTTTCTGACAGTGCCTTTAATAAAGCCCCAATTGCCCTGCTTTAAACAGAGAAAGGACTTTACTTAGAGAGAGTATTGAGCACAGAGTACACCCTAAATAGAGTGGCTGAACTGAGTGGCACAGAAAATAGTAGAATGATATTACCATGTAATAATTTGAGGTAAATAGATGGTGGAAACAAAGTGGTAATAAAGGCATTAAACTTGGATGTGGATTCAGGCTAATACTGAATCATGAATTTGAAGCCCTCTGTGGCTGTGGGTTAAATTTAATTACTGGAGTCATGTGGCACAGTAATAATGTCACTTCCTCTGAGCCAGGAGGCCTGGGTTCAAGTTCCACCTGTTCCAGGGGTGTATCCTGACATTAACAGGCTGATTATAAAGTAAATAGATTGGCAAGAGACGTATGTGAAACATACGCTAAATGACATGATCTTGTGCTATAAATTCGATACACCATTGTTAAACTAGTTATGTCCCTGTACAGCATACAGGAAAGTATGTGTTTAGATTATCTACAGTGTGTAAACAGGCCCTTCGGCCCAACAAGTTCACACTGACTCGCAATCCACCCAGACCCATTCCCATAACACTACAAGCAATTTAGCATGGCCAATACACCTAACCTGCACATTTTTGGACTGTGGGAGGAAACCAGGAAACCCACACAGACACGGGGAGAATGTGCAAACTCCACAGTCAGTCACCTGAGGTGGGAATTGAAACCGGGTCTCTGGCGCTGTGAGGCAGCAGTGCTAACCACTGTGCCACCGTGCCACCCGTGTAGAGTGGCAGTATTTCTCAACTGTCTAATGTGACGGAACAATTTGGAAATAAAATCTTAAATTGGTCGAGTTACATTGAGATTTGTTTGGATAAATTTCTGCTACGAATCCTAATGATATTTCTCGGTGTATCTTACCAAACTTGCCTCATCAACACTGACCCTGCAGCATCAATCACACCAGATTTTGGTTTTAGCTTACCATACAATCTTCCCAGATCTGCTCGCCACTCAGTGGACATCCTGGAACTCACCCAGCAATCCGTGCCATTTTAAAAGCTCATTTTGCATTAAGAGAGATTCTGTCAGTCCGGAATCTTTCCTGCCTGGTACTGGCAGTGACTTGCACATGACAGACAGGAAGTAATTGGGGCCCAATTTGTAGGCTCCTGCTGGATAGAATGGTGCTGATGTGGGATTGTCCCCTCCCCCAGGAGCCATAGTGGAGACTATGAAACCAATCTATGGCAGCCTGGTCTGAGATTACCACTTGAGATAAAGCAGTCTCAGCTATCTGGACAAATGTTGAGTTCTGTAGGATGTAGGTCAATGACCTTCTCCATTTCGCACCATCTTCTCTCTCCAATACCTCACACTCACTCTGTTACTATACCCATCTCCCACTAAGCCTCATGCTCTACCAAATTCAATATTGCCTTCATCATCTTCCCTCACTTACTATCACCAAACCCAAACCCTGTCGTTGCTAACCCTGCTTGCTCTCTGTGTAGACTACTCACTGACTCAGGACTCCTCCCACCTGCACCAACAGGGACAGCTGTGCCACCCAATTTCATCTCCCTCACTACCTACTCCTCTCCCACTCCTGGAAAAAAGCAGCCCCCCCCAATAGGACAGAAAAACTGATGGCAGGTGGTGAGCTTCTCACACTCGGATCTTCACCCCTTAAGTGGAGAGCATCCTACTGTGACCCCTCAAGCAGTTGCCTGACTGTCCAAGTTCCTGGACTGCTATAGTAACTGCCCTTGGCATTGTGTGCCAAGACCCCCTGACCAAAAGCTGTCCCCCTTGACTTCACCGAGGCCTGGTGACAACTAAAACAACCTTCCTGCCTGAAAATCTGCTCTAAACAGCAAAACAGTTAAAAGCATAAAAGATGGAGTAAGAAGCTCTCAATGTCAAATTTGGGCTTGCCAGACTTCTCATCCATTCTGCCTTAGCTCTCACGTTGCTCAGCCCTTATAAGAATCCACACAACGTGTTCATTCCAGCAGGTTATAGTCCAACAGGTTTAATTGGAAGCACTAGTTTTTGGAGCGACGCTCCTTCATTAACCACCTGATGAAGGAGCAGCGCTCAAAAAGCTAGTGCTTCCAAATAAACCTGTTGGACTATAACCTGGTATTGCGTGATTTTTAATTTTGTACACTCCAGTCCAACACCGGCATCTCCAAATCATGTTCATTTCAGGAGTTAGTCTGGAAAACCTTGATGTTTCTGGTTGTAATGTTTTATTTCTGAACTACATTTATCCTTATGTTTGTCAAATTTCTCCGTGTTTTAGTGAATCTGGATGGGTTTCTCCACTGTGAGATCTTCCTTTGATTGTAAAAAATCTGAGAGATAGATCAGAAAATCTGCCTCTATTAGTTCCAGTTGTAAATCCCCATAACCACAAAATTCTACCTTAGAAATTGCAGTTTTGAAAGTTGAAGTCTAATGAGTGCTTTGAGCTATATTGGCTTCCTGTTCTCATCATCCTATTGTACAGTTTCTGAATTTCAGGTTCTACACTATCTGGATAGTTTTTTCCAATGTTGAATACTCTTCTGGCAGTTACATATCTTCAGGCGATTAAATTGAAATTCTAATGAAAATTCTGATTTGAAATAATTCTTGTTGTAAAGCACTTTATTCACAAGTTGCAGGCAGTGTATAAAGGTGTGTATTGAAATTGTCAACAGATTCCCCTGGACTGTTTTATTTTATTGACCCTCAGTCTTTCTATAGTTTGACTGGTTCTTAAAATAAAACAATTGTCAAATGGATTGTAAAACATCAAAGGTATCATTACATTCTTTAACTTTTGTGTTTGTTAATAACATGGTTTGCAAATAGTCCCATAGAATAGAGCAACATGGAAACTTACTCTCTTTATGGTTTGGTGTGCGGTCCTGTAGCAATATTGTGCTGATGAATTGTTTTTACCATGCTGACTAATTTTATTTTCTACCTGGAATCTGTCTTCAGATGTAATAACTTCCACAATTTCTTTGTATAAGTTAAATTGTTCACTTATGAAAGCTTTTAAACATTATTTAACTTCTGATGGATCTTCAGATTTTGTCCTGAAGTTTGAATTGTGTTTTAACTATAATTGCAAAAAGAAACTTGCTATGGAATTTTCAGCTTTAAGAAATTGTTGGAATTTGCAATTTAATTTAGTTACTGATAAAGTGGGGTAATAGTTTCTCATATAACTTTAATTTGTAATTATGTTGCTGTAAAACAAAAGCTGTTTAAAGCTTCTTTAAATTTTTTTTCTCTGTTTTAAATTGTAAAGCGTTTTCTAATCATGGTTTAAAGTTATTACATCAAAAACGTTTTTCATTAATTTTGAAGTATTTGAGTTTTTTTTTAAAACTTAAAATGTTTTCTTAAATTAGATTTTGTTTTACCCGTATTAAAAAAAAACCTAAGGTGTCAGTTGTGTAACATTTCTTGATGGGTTTCATGCATTTTTCAGCAAGCTGGTAAATTCATACCATTTCTCTTCCTTTCCCAATGCTTCATATCCTTTTGTTTTGTAAAATGCACTCAGTTCTGCTATAAAGTGATAGTTCTGTTCTCATGCAACCCCGTGTTATAAGAAAATTGCGTAATAGAGACACCATTTAAACTAGTGGAGCTGGAATCACGTTATAACCAATACACGCTTAAAAGTTCACGCTACAGAAATAATGACTCCAATTCTTCAATTACGTTACAGCGAATTTGCGATAATGAAACACACGTTATAGCAGAATGATCTGTAGCATCTCATGCTTTTTCACGTCTTTTGTGCATTTTTGTTGTTCAATAAATTTTTTCTACTTCAAAATGATTACTGTTAATAAAATCTGTATCTACCTTTATTCTAAAACAAATTGTACTGCTAGTTTAAACAATTTACTAAGCATAAGAATTTAAGAAGCAGGTGTAGGCAAAAGACTATAAGATATAGGAACTGAATTAAGCCATCCAACCATATTGAGTCTGCCCTGCCATTCGATCATAAGTTTCTCACCCCACTCTCCTGCCTTCTCCCCAAAATCCTTGATCCCCCTACGAATCAAGAACCTATCTATCTGTGTCTTAAAGACATTCAATGACTTGATGTCCACAACTTCATGTGACTTTCACAGATTCAGCACCCTCTGGCTGAAGAAAATCCTCCTCATCTCAGTTCTAAAAGGTCTCCCTTCACTCTGAGGTTGTGCCCTCTGATCCCAGCCTCCCCGACTTTATCCAGGCCACTCAGTATTCTGTCAGTTTAATGAGACCCTTCCCCACCCCCCAACCAATCCTTCTAAACTCCATCGAGTAGACCCAGAATCCTCAACCGCTCCTCATATGACAAGTCCTTCATCCCTGGGATCATTTTTGTAAACTTCCTCTGGACCCCCTCTAAGGTCAGCACATCCTTCATTAGGGACCAAAATACAGGGTCCCCAGAACTGCTCACAGTGTTCTCAATGCAGTCTGACCAGAGCCTTTTACAGCCTCAGTAGTACATCCCTGCTCATATATTCTTGGATGATGATGGGATGGTATAGGGGGACGAGCTGAGAACAGTTCACAGGACAGCGCAACATCGAAGGCCAAAGGGCCTGTTCTGCGTTGTATTGTTCTATGTTCTATTCTAACTCTCTTGAAGTGAATGCTAATGTAGCACTTGCCTTTCTAACTACAAACTGAATCTGCACGTTAACCTGAGAGAATCTTGAGAGAATCTTGAACTGGCATTCATTTTTGCTTTAGATGTCCTACGTCTAACCTTAATAAATTGTTTAAACTAGCAGTAGAATTTGTTTTAGCATTTAGGTAGGTACAGATTTTACTAACAGTAATCTATTCTTCCCACCAAAGTGCATAACCTCACACTTTGTTACATTGTATTCCATCTGCCACTTCTTTACCCTCTATTCTACTCTGTCCAAGTCCTTCTGCAACTTCCCCACTTCCTCAACACTCCCTGGCTCTCCATCTTTTTCAGTATCATCTGCAAACTTTGCAACAACTCTCTCAGTTCCTTCGTTATTGTATAATGTGAATTCTTTTGGTCCCAGCACTGACCCCTGCAGAACTCCACTGAGCACCAGCTGCCATCCTTAACGATCCCTTTATTGCTACTCTCTGCCTTCCGCTAGTCAGTCTATCCCTGATTCCTGATTCCTCATTCCTGAAGAAGGGCTTATGCCCGAAACGTCGATTCTCCTGTTCCTTGGATGCTGCCTGACCTGCTGCACTTTTCCAGCCACACATTTTCAGCTCTATCCCCTATCCGTCCCTGTACCTTATCCCTAACACCATGAGCTTTTATGTTACTTATTAGCCTCCTGTGCTGTACTTTGCCTAAAGCTCCCCCCTTGCCTGAGGCACAGTGACCCTCAGTTTAAACCACCACCAGTCATCTCTGTCTAATGAGAGAGCAGTCTAGTAAGACTACAGCAACTTTACTGTTGAATATTTTGTTGAGGAAATCCTGTAAGGAGAAGCTGCTATGCTGCCAAAGCTTTTCCAGTCTGAACTGACCGGTTGCTCTCTCTGTTGCTGCAGTTATGGGTTGGCCTGAATTTTCTTATTTCAAACAGCTCAATGCTTAAAAGCATAGCTTACTTTTTTGAGCAGAATACTTCCTCCTCTCTTCTCTTCAGATTGCTGGGAATTGTTTGCATGGCTGGAATTTTCTTCTCCTTAGACAGTAATCAGCCCGACGATGCTGTAGGAAATAGCTGCAACTGAACCCTGAATCTGCTCGGATCCTCTTTGGCTAGATTTGCTGCCACAAACCATTCTTGTAATACTGGTCTACTGGGTTCACTAACACTAAAATGTGATGGGAAAAACACTATTCAATGGTTCACTGGTTAGCACTGATGCCTCACAGCACTAAGGACCTGGGTTCAATTCCAGCCTCAGGTGACTGTGTAGAGTTTAAACACTCTCCCCATATCTGCGTGGGTTCCCTCCAAGTGCTCCGGTTTCCTCTCACAGTCCAAAGATGTGCAGGTTAGGTGGATTGGCCATACTAAATTGCCTGTAGTGTCTAGGGATGTGCAGGTTAGATTGGTTACCTATGGGAAATGCAGGGGTTGGGGTGGATCTGGGTGGGATGCTCTTCGGAAGGTCGGTATGGACTTGATGGGGTGGCATGGTGGCTCAGTGGTTAGCACTGCTGCCTCACAGCACCAGGTTCCAAGTTCAATTCCTATCTTGTGAAGTTTGCACATTCTCCCCGTGTCAGCGTGGGTTTCCTCCGGGTGTTCCAGTTTCCTCCCACAGTCCAAAGATGTGCAGATTAGGTGAATTGGCCATGCTAAATTGCCCGTAGTGTTAGGTGCATTAGTCAGAGGGAAGTGGGACTGGGTGGGTTACTCTTCGTAGGGTAGATGTGGACTTGTTGGGCCAAAGGGCCTGTCTCCACACTGTAAGGAATCTAATCTAACCTAATCTAATTACCTGCTTCCACACTGTAAGGATTCTATAAAGTCTTCAGCAGAAGAGGCACACACTTGAGTAACAAGAAGTGGTTTATTACATAATAGAAATGGAATTACATCACCCCCAAGATTAATAACAACTGTATTAACACTAGGTATTGTTATATCCTGAGAGATGGTAATCCTAAATCTATGCTTCATGTTAATAGATTATAGATCACAATAGATAACAATCCCACTGACTAACTTCTAGTAATTTATACGTCAGTTATTAGAGCCAATGCCTCTGAGCTAGCCCTTTCAGGCCAACTTTTACAGCAATCTTACTTAGTTTTAATATCATTTTCATTATTTATATTAATATAATTTTAAGTGATTAACATGACACTTTGTGCTTGTACTTGCTGGCCAGGATTTTTGTTGAGTTGGGCTGAGTTAGGAAGTCTTGAAGAAGATAGCTGGTAGGAATTCATTAGGGATTTCACCTCTCATTATCTTCACCATCCCAACCCTCCACAAGTATTTGCTGGCAGAGAGTAAAGGTGCTATGTCATAAAACAAAAAGCAGTGCTGGGAAATGCATTAATAAATAACTGTGTGTAAATCAAGAAATGAGCCAATTTGATCAAATCAGTCATGGAAAAAATGCTCAAGAACATTTTAATGTAGAAAGTTCCTCTCATTTATAGACTGAGGAGTGCACGAAAAATGCATGATGTACTTTTAAAACGAACAAGACTGCTAGGTGAATATAGTATCCATAGATTTTCAAAAAAGGCATTTGGCACTTTGATACATGAGGCTTTAAATGTAGTTAATAGCATATAGATTTCATAGAGTTCACTACACTGAAGATAGTCGAATAGGGCAGTTAGCACCCGAAAGAGTTAACTGTCATGATGAGATAAGCTCCATCCCTCAAGATTTGTATGATCACCTTGATCCCATTAAATGGCAGACCAGGCTCAAGGGGTCGAATGGCCTATTCCTATTCTTATGGACTGGCACTGGAGAAGCTAATCATTGCTCTATTTGTTGGAAGTTCAATATAGCTAACAGTAATGTGTACTTAATCTTAAGTATTCCCTGAGGTCTTACAAAGGACTGTCATGTAACTCATGTGATGTAACTGGTTATGGAGTGCTACACAATAAACTTACTCTATTTATAAAGATTGAGTTTCATTCTGTAGAAAATTTCACGTGTGCATCTTTTCCCACTAGGTGACCGTAATTTAGGAATTTAGAATGATTGGTAGGAGTGAATCTATCCAAAGCATTTCAGATGTTTCTGTGGAAATAACCAGAGTAGAGCTGATATCTGAAAATATTCCAAAAGATTAGCCAAAAAACTGAAAATCCAAAAAAGTATTGCATCACCAAGGGATTAGAAAGACTAGTGAAGAACAACATAAATCTGTTTAGTTCCCCTGTTATCGTTTAGAAATGGTAAGCATTTGGGTACTCAATATAATATAATTAAAGTTGTTTCTGACACCATTCTGTATTATTATGCATTGATACAGACGTGTGATGATTATAGTACTGGACTAATGTTTCAGAGCATTAGACAGATAATTCCAAAAATGTGAGTAACAATCCCTCTGGCATTTTGAGAAAATGAATTTGATTTAAAACATCAAGAAGTAATAGGACCAATATTGACAATAGTGATCAGGAAATTGTGATAATGTCACAAGAATGGTCTACCAAATGTACCTTTTTCACACACAGAGTTACTATCACAATCAACTATACCCCCAATATTTCACCCAGAGTTCCTATTCCACCCTCCGTTGTCCCAATGACAAGCGCTAATCATGGTCCTCAGCTATCGCCAGCCCAGCTTTCTACCCCATCCCACAGGTTCTAGACTCTCCCAAATGTTGAATAATGTCTTGAACAATCTGGGTCTGTAGCCTCCTTCCAGTGGCCTTTAAGCCCAGCTGCTGGTACAGCTTCCTATCCAGAGTCTGGATTAGTGGAGCTGGAAGAGCACAGCAGTTCAGGCAGCATCCGAGGAGCAGTAAAATCTGAAGGAGAACTGTTGCTGGTGTTTTTGAATCTGTAGCTTGTATTGATTTTACTGCTCCTCGGATGCTGCCTGAACTGCTGTGCTCTTCCAGCACCACCAATCCAGAATCTGGTTTCCTGCATCTGCAGTCATTGTTTTTGCCCAGCTTTCTATCCAGCCAAACTCCCAGACGGGAAGTGGAAGATCAAAATTATAATGGGATCCAGCCATTAAGTTCAAAAGGACGTGAATGATTTTAAGATTTCCAGGTTTCTCCCCCACTCAGTCCCTACCTCCCCATAAATGTCAAGTTTATATAACAATGTTATGATCCCAGCTGATGGTAAGATCCCAGACTGAAACCTAGCTTGATAGATCAGATTTAAATTTATTTTCATTTTAGCAATGTCACTGAAACATAAGAATGTCATACATCAGATTTTACTTCAACCAATAAAACTAAACTTCATGAACAAAAAATAGAATAGAATAAGCTATACCATCTATTTGTAATAGAAATTCAAATATTTTTAAATAAGCAGTTAGGGTATAATCTCAAATGCTCCTTTATAAATTAGACAGAAACAAATCAGCTTTTGTACAATCCATAAAATGCATCCCAGATACTTTATCCAAAAGAACCACTCATACAATATCAGAGACTCGGTATCAACACTTTGAAAAATTTAAATCATTTGTGACTTCAGCTGTTAGACTGGAACTGCACATGGCATCTGCCTGGAGCTGTCACACCTGCTTAAATACACTCAGCTATAAGCAGCCTTTCTTGTTCAGTGCACTGAGTACAGGAGGTGGGAGGTCATGTTGCAGTTGTATAGGACATTGGTTAGGCCACGTTTGGAATACTGCATTTTATTCTGTTCTCCTTGCTATATGAAAAAGTTACTAAACTTGAAAAGGTTCAGAAAAGTTTTACAAGGATGTTGCCAGGGTTGGAGGGTTTGAGCTATAGGGAGAGGCTGAACAGGCTGGGGCTGGTTTCCCTGGAGCGTCGGAGGCTGAGAGGTGACCTTATAGAGGTTTACAAAATGATGAGCTACATGAATAGGGTGAATAGTTAAGGTCTTTTTCCCAGTGTAGGGGAGTCCAAAACTAGAGGGCCAAGGTTTAAGGTGAGGCAGGAAAGAATTAAAAGGGATCTAAGGAGTAACATTTTCACGCAGAGGGTGATGCATATATGAAATGAGCTGCCAGAGGAGGTGGTGGAGGCTGGTACAATTATAACATTTAAAAGGTATCTGGATGGTTACATAAATAGGAAGGGTTTGGAGGGATATGGGTCAAATGTTGTCAAATGGGATTAGATTAATGTATAATATCTGGTTGGCATGGACAAGTTGGTCTGAAGAGTCTGTTTCCATAGTATGTATTTCTGTGACTCAATGACTCTATAATATCTTCAAGGTTTTAACCCTCCATTCTGCTATGGCACTAAATATAAAACGCTACACTCTATGGTAACTTAGTTCACTGGATATCTTCCCATTCTCAGAAAACACCAGTAGTACAACCATTCTATTCTATGAACTTCATATGGCTGTTTAAATCTCGAAGTAAACCTAAAACTACAAGTCTCCCACTAAGTTATGGCTGTTTCCCTTAAAGGTTAAAAAAAATCAAGAGATCTCTAACAAAGCTTAAGGCCAGGTTACTTACCCTGCTGGTCACAAAATAATCTCAACTAGAGGTAAGTCCTAAAACTTTGAAGCCAGGCCTCAGGAACTGTTGTAAAATAAATTATCATGGTCACAGAGATATGAAAAAGCTAGTTATGAACTTCAAGCACACAAACCAAGAGGTTATTCACTCAAAATCCAATAAATTATATAGTAACTCCAGTTCAATATCAACATGGCTAATTTGGGTTACTGAGGTTGCATGATCAGCCATGATCACATTGAATGTTGGTGCAGGCTCAAAGGGCCGAATGGCCCACTCCTCCTCCTATTTTGTATGGTTCTGTTGGCTGTCCTGTGAAAGGATCTAGCTGGCCATTCAACTGTATTCATGCTACAGGCCCATCAGCCCTTTCTTGGAAAATTCAGAATTGGCAACAAATACCTTGGGATAATGATTACAAAAATAGTATTAGGGTGAAAAAGGAGATTAAGCAAACGGACCTTTGAATGACAAATTGAACCTTATGATTGGAAGGTAATATACATAAGAGATGTCAATTTGAAAAAACAACTAGAGAAGTAAATATTCAGGGAATGATTCTTAATTGCTCACTGACAGTAATCAGAGCAGATGGATTTTGCTTTCAACACGATTTACTGATACACATCACATCACATACTTCTATTCAAACAGAGCAGGAGCACTTTCACAAGTCTCTGCTGTCAGTGGGGAGCCTCATCAACACAAATTGAAAAGCTAGGCACGTGCTGCCCAGAATTTTCAGATCATAATTTAACTCTAGAAAATTGTGGGTAGCTCAAACCTTAATTTTGATGTCACTGCCAGCAGACCAGACTCCCTACTAACAACTGAGCTCGATGTAATTACTCATAGTAGCATAACCCTGTAAAAGTCAATACCAAATCTGATAACTATAAAATCTTAAAAAATACATTGATCCCAAGGAGGATATTTACAGAATACCAGCAAGGATTGCTTTTAATTCAAACCCTGAAATAATAGTACTAAATCATTTTTCTGACAACGTTTTTTATTTTATTTTTCCTTAGCCCTATCTTGGAAAGTTCATCATTTAATTATTTCCACTCTTATTGTGATCCATCAGACACCACTGCAACATAAATTTGTCACTTTAACATAATGAGTTGAAGTGCAAATATTAAGATTTCAGGTTTGTTTTCCATTTAGGACCTGGGCCTCTCTTTAGCAATTAGCACATTTACCTCTGCCCCAAGGCCATGTTGTTTTTACATATTTCTGCATACAACTGACGAGATTTGGTCTCATTATTATTTTACAAATATTGACAACAATAACTTAAGTGCCCCAGACACGGTATTATAATAAAAACAGAATACTATGGATGTTGGAACTCTGAACTGAAAGCTGAAAGTGCTGGAGAAATTCAGCAGATCCGGCAGCATCTGTGAAGAGAGAAGCAAAGTTAATGTTTCAAGTCCTGCATGACCTGTCTCAAAACAAAAATCATATTGGACTTGAAGAGTTAACTCTGGCTTTCTCTCTGCAGATGCTGCCAGACCTGCTGAGTTTCTCCATCACATTCTGTATGAATTTCAGACACTTAGGCCAGACCAAGTCATTATGCTAACTTAACTTATTTGGTAAAATTTTAATCTTTGAGCATTTAGATGAGATATTAAAATCAGATTTCCAATGGTTCAGACAAGTATTAATGATCCTATGGCATCATTTGAATAAAAGTAGGGTGTTCTTCCAAGGTCATGCTTCTCATTGCGTTCTCCCGGGATGTTATGAAGAAAACTGACTAATTGATCATTCATCTCATTCCTGTTCACTGCAATATTTTTTATGCCCATTGTTGCTGACATATCAACACACATAAAAGGGCAAAACCTTTTACTTTCTTTGGGTATCTCCCTTATCCTCTGCTCAATAAGTGACAGGACATCTAATCTTCAGAGGCTTTCTGTCATCAGGCAGCTCAGAAATAGCAGAGGATCTCCTTCTGCATTCAAGACTTCAGGATTGGATGTCCTGCCTTTGAGAGCAGAATCCCAGATAAGTCATATGGCTGCTGTCAAAAGGATGACCAATATCACAAGGACCTTGGTGTTGGTGCTTTCGTTGGTTTTACACAGCTGTTGGTTTAGAATCAGACCAGCACCTGGATGGCGAGAGGTTGACATTTTTGGTGAGAAAAACTGACTTTAAATTAGAAACAAAATAAAGAGTCTGGCAGCATCTGTGGAAAGAAATCAGAGTTAACGTTTCGGCTCGAGTGACCCTTCCTCACCACTCTGTTTAAGTTGCTTTGTGACTGAGTGTGATCACTTAAAATCTAAAAGGAAAGTTGATCTATCTAATTTATAAGTTCTGTTTTAAGTTTTTTTTTGTAATTTGCTGTTTGTATTCAACCAAAATTTTTCTGTTAATTCATGCTTAACTGTGCTCTTATATTCTTGGTCTCACAAGGAATAAAGGGCTACAGGGAGAGTGCGGGTGAGTGGATTTGAAATGCCCATCAGCCGTGATTAAATGGCAGAGTGGACTCGATTGGCCGAAAGTGGACTCCTATGCCTAATGGTCTTATGGTCTAATTCTGAATTAAGTTAAAAATTACACAACACCAGGTTATAATCCAACAGTTTTATTTGGAAGTACAAGCTTTTGGAGCACTGCTCCTTTGTTGGGTAGCTAGCTTTTTAACTTTGTCCACCCCAGTCCAACATCTGTTCCTCAACTTCATTAATCCTGGATGTTAGAGTATTGTATGGTTCCTGGGTTGGGACCTGTTTCAAACAGGGAGCAGGTTTGGCAGAGGGCAGTTCTGTTCAGCTTCTGCCCCTTCCAATCCCTCAAACATGATCAATCCCACACTCCATCAACTGACAGCCAGGCTGCACTGGCTCACCAGTTGGGTGGACTGACTTTTATTTGTCCCACCTGAAATAATTACAGTCAAGGTGGGAATAGATCCTTAAGCTGTCTCCAATTCCATGTTAATTTAGCCCGCCTCCCCCTCTCCCTTACCTTTGTTGTTTTACATTCTACTTCATATGGGCGGCACAGTGGCACAGTGGTTAGCACTGCTGCCTCACAGCGCCAGAGATCCGGGTTCAATTCCCGCCTCAGGCGACTGACTGTGTGGAGTTTGCACGTTCTCCCCGTGTCTGCGTGGGTTTCCTCCGGGTGCTCCGGTTTCCTCCCACAGTCCAAAGATGT
>NC_057711.1:130271122-130274708 GCF_004010195.1 Chiloscyllium plagiosum
GCCTGTTTCCACACTGTAAGTAATCTAATCTAATCTAATCTTCATAGGCTTTGCATGTAAATTATTCAACTGGAGACACAGGTGGTAGTGAACAGATGAAAACTACAGGTAACTTGCTGTTAGGAGGAAAACTTCAGTTGTGTGAAGAGCACTTCTGGATAGAGAAAAAAAGATCCTTAAGTGTTGTTAATTGATGTTTTAAGTGCCTCATTCGGTAGTGGGGTCAGATTGCTCATTTGCTAAAAAACCTTCCCCGACTCAAGGGTTAATTTGGATGAAGGTGGGCGAGGGGTGGGTTTTGGTACCCTGACTAATTAAGTTGCTTTCCTGCCTCAGGCCCACTACCTCTTGATCTGGAACCCAGTTAATTGCGCGGATCTCACTGAAGGATTTTGCCATGGTAACACTGAATAAAAGCAGGATGAATCGGTTTGTCAAATTAGATAACATTCAGTGATCTGAACAATTCATGTTTGGATAAGGATAATGGCACAAAGTACAACAGAATTAGATTCTAAAAATAAGCCTTGCTATTATGATCTTGCTCATGACCACAAAATGTCCCAAACACAATACAGTCAATGAAGTACTTTTGAAGTGTATTTGTTTTTGAAATGAGGTAAATGTGGCTGCTAATTTGCATACAGAAAATATCATAAATAGCAATATAGTCTTTCTTTGATTTTTAGATTAAGGGATAAGCATTGGTTAGGACAGGAAAGAAAATTTCCCTTCTTCAAAATGATGAAGGAACTTCTCTGTGCACTTGCTGGGACAGATGAGGCCTCAGGTTTATACTGTATGAGACAGACAACACACTCTAATGCTGCAGAACTCCCCCAGTACTGCCCTGGATTTGATTTTCATGCTCAAAGTCCTGCAGACTCCAAGGTGAGAATGTTACCAGTTCAGCTGCAATGAACATCTAAATATGAAGGAAAATAGCAAAAGTAGCTATAACTCAAGTGAACTTAAACAGGGGTGAGCAATTTCATTCCTGTTCACAGCGACAGCATTTCTAACTGAAATAATTTAAGAGACATCAAATCCATTTTACCAACAATGACGGCTGCCACAGTTGTGGAGAAATTAAGCTGTCTGATAATTCTCAGCATGACCAAAGTCAATTTTCAGCTGCACAACAGGATGCTGCATCAAACTGCTATTCAGGGCTTTCAGACAGTGTCAAAGAATTCAGACTCAGCACTCCTGAGACAATGTTCATGCTTTTTGACCCTACACCAACAACATTCCATTGAATATATTTCTCGGTTTAGTTTTCAGCCCCAGGGTTTTCTCTGGAGCATCAGCATTCAGTCTTTTGAGCAGATAAAATAATCATTGACACAAATAACATGTTTTTAAAATCATAGTGTTCCTTCATTAGCAATGCAAGTGCTTCGACAAATGCACTACTCTGCTCATGAGTTGAAGGCAATGTGTAACCTTGTCAATTATCAACCATCATTTTGACATTACTGTTAAACTAGCTTTCTGTGTTCACTGGTGAATTGAGGTATTGCATGGTTTAAAAAAAGACAGAGATTCAAAGTTTAAAATTGCAGAGATTAACTCAGTATCTTAAGTGCAGTCTTTTTGAGGAAGTAATTTGATTACACCCCTCTGTATTTATTTTGGGCAGACTTATCACTCCCCATAGCAAACCCAGTTTGTTGACTAATCCAAAAAACTGTCTGCAATGATGGTAACGAGGTCAGCCAGGTGGACATAGAACAGAGAACATAGAAAAGTATAGCACCGAACAGGCCCTTTGGCCCACGATGTTGTGCCGAGGTTTAATCCTAATGTAAAATAAAATAACTTAACCTATGCACTCCTCAACTCACTGCTCTCCATGTGCATGTCCAGCAGTCGCTTAAATGTCCCCAATGACTCTGTTTCCAACACCACCGCTGGCAACGCATTCCATGCATTCACAACTCTCTGACGTCCCCTCTATACCTTCCTCCTAATAACTTAAAACTATGACCCCTCGTACCTGTCAGTCCTGCCCTGGGGAAGAGTCTCTGGCTATTGTCTCTATCTATTCCTCTCATGATCTTGTACACCTCAATCAGATCTCCTCTCTTCCTCCTTCTCTCCAGAGAGGTAAGTCTGAGTTTTTTCAACCTTTCTTCATGAGACAAGCCCTCCAGTCCAGGCAGCATTCTGGTAAACCTTCTTTGCACCCTCCCCAAAGCCTCTGTATCTTTCCTATAGTAGGGCGACCAGAACTGGACACAATATTCCAAGTGTGGTCTCACCAGGGACTTGTAGAGCTGTAGCAAAACCTTGCGGCTCTTAAACTCAATCCCCCTGTTAATGAAAGCCAAAACACCATATGCTTTCTGAACAAACATATCCATTTGGGTGGCAACTTTAAGGGATCTATGTACTTGCACACCCAAATCCCTCTGTTCCTCCACACTGCCAAGAATCCGGTCTTTAATCCGATATTCAGCATTCAAGTTCGACCTTCCAAAATGTATCACTTTGCATTTATCCAGGTTGAACTCCATCTGCCATTTCTCAGCCCAGCTCTGCATCCTGTCTATGTCGTGCTGCAGCCTGCAATAGCGTTTGATACTATCAACAGCACCTCCAACCTTTCTGTCATCTGAAAATTTACTAACCTACCCCTCAACCTCCTCATCCAAGTCATTTATAAAAACTACAAAGAACAGAGGCCTAAGAACAGAGCCCTGCGGGACACCACTCAACACTGACCTCCAGGCAGAATACTTTCCACCTATAACCACTCTCTGCCTTCTGTCAGCCAGCCAATTCGGAATCCAGATAGCCAAATCTCCCTGTATCCCAAACTTCCTGACTTTATGAATGAGCCTACCATGGGGAACCCTATCAAATGCCTTGCTGAAGTCCATATACACCACATCCACTGCTCAACCGTCGTCAACCTGCCTTGTCACCTCCTCGAAGAACTCAATAAGATTTGTGGGGCATAACCTGCCCCTCACAAAGCCATGCTGACTGCCTTTAATCACGGTATGCTTTGCCAAATTGTCATAGATCCTACCCCTCAGAATTCTTTCCAAAACTTTGCTGACCACAGACGTAGAACTGACTTGTCTGTAATTGCCAGGGATTTCCCTATTACCCTTCTTGAAAAGAGGAACAACATTCGCCTCCTTCCAATCCTCCGGTACGACTCCCGGGGAGAGTGAGGAAGCAAAGATCTTCACCAGCGGCTTAGTAACCTCCTTTCTCACTTCCCGGAGCAGCCTGGGATAAACCTGGTCTGGCCCTGGGGACTTATCAATCTTAATGTTTGCCAAAATTTCCAACACATCACCTTCCTCAATCTTGATCTGGTCAAGCCTGTATCCCAGCTCCTCAAAGTTCTCATTCACATCAGGGTCCCTTTCCTTGGTGAAAACCGAAGCAAAAAACTCATTTAGGGCTTCCCCTATCTGCTCAGACTCCATGCACAAGTTCCCTCCGCTATCCCTGATCGGCCCTACCTTCTCCCTGATCATTCTCTTATTCCTCACGTCTGAGTAAAATGCCTTTGGGTTCTCCCTAACCCTTCCTGCCAAGCCTTTTTCGTGCCCCCTCCTGGCTCTCC
>NC_057711.1:130275293-130280849 GCF_004010195.1 Chiloscyllium plagiosum
CCCCTCCTCTTTTTACACCCTCCCTGTTCTTTTTAAACGTTCTAAACCCTGGAATATCAAGCAACCATTCCTGCCTCTGTGAAACCCACGTCTCCGTTATGGCCACATCTTCATAGCCCCAAGTACTGACCCATGCTCTAAGTCCATCACTCTTATTTCTGACACTCCTTGCGTTAAAGCAGACACATTTTAACTAATCCCTTTGTTTCCTCGTGTGAGAAACTTTCCCGATAGATTCACTACATCCTGTCACTGCCCATCTGCAACTGTCCCCCTCTCAGATATGTGGCACTGATTCCCACTCCCCTGCCAAACTAGTTTAAACCCTCCCGAATCACACAAGCAAATCTCCCACCCAGGACATTTGTGCCCCTCAAGTTCAGGTGCAACCCATCCTTCATGTACAGGTCCCACCCTCCCCAGAAGGTATCCCAATGGTCTAGGTATCTGAAGCCCTCCCTCCTGCACCAGCCTCGCAGCCACTTGTTAAGCTACACTTGCTGCCTGTTCCTCACCTCACTATCTCGTGGCACCGGTAGCAAACCTGAGATCACCACTCTACTCGTCCTGCTCTTCAGCTTCCAACCTAACGCTCTGTGGTCACTTTTCAGATCCTCAATCCCTTTCCTGGCCATATCATTGGTGCCAATATGTACCATGATTTCTGGCTGCTCACCCTTTCCCTTCAGAATCTTGTAAACCCGATCGGCGACATCCCGGACCCTGGCACCGGGGAGGCATCATACCTTCCGGGAGTCCAATTCCTGACCACAAAACCTCCTGTCAATCCGTCTAACTATTGAGTCCCCTACCACTAGCGCTGTTCCATCTTCCCCCCTTCCCTTCTGAGCCACGGTGCCAGGTTCAGTGCCAGAGACTTGACAACTATGGCTTTCCCCCAGTAGGCTGTCCCAACCAGCAGTGTCCAACACGATATACTTATTGCTGAGGGGAACGAACACAGGGGATCCCTGCTCTGATCGTTGGTTCCCTTTCCTCCCCCTGACTGGCCCACTAGATCTCACCCACTTAGAACCTTCCCGGCAGTCCTTTGCTCCTCCCTCGCACCTCTCGGCAAATGGACCTCATAGAATATGAGTTCCCTGATTGGAGCTGTTAATCTGGTCCAATCAGGGAGCCTTGGCTGATAGGTAAGACCAAGAGTGCCAGACATCCTGTTCACTCTGAGAGCCACCTCTGAGAATAGCCAGGTACCTTCAGACCTTTGGCCTCACCAATGTCCTGTACAACCACAACATGTGATGTCCTAACTCCTGTCCTCAATGCACTGACCAATGAAGGCAAGCATACCAAATGCCATCTTCACCACCTTTCACCACCTGCAACTCCACTTTCAAGGAACTATACACCTGCATACCTAGGTCCTTCCTATGTGTTGAGCAACACTCCTACTACTGACTGTATAAGTCCTGCCCTGGTTTGCCTTACTAAAATACAACACTTCATCAATTAATCCTAAATAATAAAATGATTACAGCATAGAATGAATTTATCTAATCCACTATATCATACCATCTCTTTGAAAGACTAACTTGGCTAGTTGGATTCCCATGCCCCTTGTGCGGAGCAGTATTTTCTGTTTTCGGGTATTTATCCAGGTCTCTTTGAAAGCCACTTCTAAATCAGCCTCTGCCACACTTTCAAACAATGCACTCCAGCTCTTAACCACATTCTCGATAAACATGTATTTCCCCATCTCACCTTGGGTCTTTCACCAGCCACCTCATATTGATGTCTTCTATTTCTTAATCCTTCTGTCAATGAAAACAATTTCACAGAATCACAGAGAATCACAAAATGGCACAATATAGGAGGCCATTCAGGTCATTATGTGTGTACTGGTGCTGTTACCTAGTGCCATTCTCCTTTTCAATGTTATTTCTCTCTAAATAACCTTCCAATTCCTTCTTGAATGCTTCGGTTGAAACTGCCTGCACCACATTTCCAAGCAATGCACCCTAAGCACTCCATTTGACACTTTTTTTGCATCTCTCTTGCTTCATTTATACATCACTTTAAATATATACCCTCTTGTTTATTTTACAAGTGGAAACAGCTTCAGCCTATCTGCTCTGTCCAGCTCGCTCATGATTCTGAAAAGCTTGATCAAATCCCATCTCAGCCTCCTTTCCAAGGAGAACAATATCAATTTCTTCAAATTATCCTCAATCACTGATTTTTCTCATTCCTGGAACCATTTCTCCCTATCCACTCTACCCAGAACCAATATAATTCCTTATCCCCGGAACCATTCTCGTCTATTTTTTCTATATCTTCTCCAATTCCTTTACATTACTTCTAAAGTGGAGAGACCACAACTGAACACTGCACAGGCAGTTCCCATGTACTGAATGGGTGCTATGGTGTGGAGGTGTCGGTGTTGGACTGGGATGGACAAAATTAAAAATCACACAACATCAGGTTTGTTTGTGCTTCTACTTTATTTGCAAATTTGCCTCTGTTTGTAAATCAAAGGCTCCTACAAACTTCACTAATTAACTTCTCAGCTGATGCAGTTCTCACTTAGAATTTACTTTACATCACTTTTTCTCATTCTTCCTTCCCAACTGTATCACTTCACACTTACTGGATTAAATTCCATCTGATCTACGTTAGTCTACTTTGCCATTTTGCCTGTATCCTCTTGATGTCTACCATAATCCTTCTCAAAGTTCATAATATTTCTAAGTTTTCTGTCATCTGCAAACTTTCAAATTATGCTCTCACACTGAAGTCCAACTTATTACCATGGACCATGAAGAGTAGTGGTCCCCATTTAAATCATTATAAGCTCATTTGTATGTTTCTCCATTTAATTGTTTCCTATCACTCAGTCAAGTTAACATCCACGCTGCCACTGTAACTTCTTTGCAATAAGTTTCAAATTTATGTGGCACTTTAGTCAAGGCCTTTTGGAAATTCATGTACACCAGATCAATCATATCATGCTTTTCAATGCTCTCCAATACCTAGTTGTGTTATGTCTCACTGAAAATATGTAATATACCTTTAATGGACATTCTCACGATGTTATCACTGTCTGATGAAATGTGACCTCTTGGTTTAAAGGTCCCAGTCTCCATCTTATGGACTTCTCTTGCAGCATGACATGTTGATGGATGTGTGCTGCTGCAGTACATCCAAATTGGTTAGCTTGACCCCAGACACACAATTGCCTGAGATTGTAGTGTATATGTGTAAATCCTGGGTGCTGTAATAAAAGTACATTGAATTATTCGGTACTATATGACTCCCATCTCATTTGTATGTTATGAGAACTGAATTAGTAATCTATGACATTGTGATAGTTGAAGGAAAAGATTTGGCAATCTATTCTTCAGGATTGGCAGCCGTAGGTTGTGGGTAAGAGGGGATGAGGAAATGATGATTATGGAGTATGGGCAACAGCATCTACATGGGTTTAAGGGGGGGAGGACTGTATGATTACGTCAGGCACAGTCACCTCATAGGTTAGGGCTGCAGGTAGCTGGGCAGCTGCAAGCTCAAGTAGACCAGTTGGTGAGGACCTGGGGAGGTCCTATGGAGTTCACAGGAAGTGCTGCTGTGAAGAGGGATCTGGATGTTCAGGCTCTCACTGACGGGGTGGAGGGAGGAGAGACTGGAAACCACTGTCTGAAGAGTTCCAGCATGATAGAGAAATGGCTCCAACCACAATTGGATGAGGAGGTAAATAGCTGAGGGAGGAGGCTGATATGAAGACCTTTAAAGGGAATCAGCATTAAATACAATCCCATGTCCTGCCTGGGAAGCAGATCTAGCCCCTGGCCTTCTGAATGCATTAGTTCCCTGTTTGCCAGGCACCTCCCTGGCCCAGACATTGCTGACCACTTCATTCACAGCAACAGTTTTGTCAAAGAGGCTGGACATTGAGCATGAATATTTTGGATGAGGAGCAGTGATGTCATTAGGACCCCTTACCTTTGTTCCCTCTTGCTTCCCCACGCTACCGCAGGCTCCCAACACAAGCATCACTCATGGTCCATCCTTACCTTGCCTTGACCTTGTGTATCATGCTGACACTGTTACATTCAGGGCTACACAAAGAGACAAAGACGCAGGTATAAGGTGAAAGCAGTGCTGTTTATTGAAATACATTGTCACCAGTGATACCAAGATGCCCTCAGTCGGTTTCCTTCTTCCTTCCCCTCCCAATCTGTCTCAGTGACACTCCCTGGTTTTGTAGCTGGCCTGGAGGGAGCCTGTTCAGAAGAGGAGTCAAGAGTGTGGTGCTGGAAAAGCACAGCAGGTCAGTCGGCATCCGAGGGTGAAGGTTCCTCATTCCTGGTGAAAGGCTCTTGCCCGCAACATCATTTCTCCTGCTCCTCGGATGCTGCCTGACCTGCTGTGCTTTTCCAGCACCACACTCTTGACTCTGATCTCCAGCATCTGCAGTCCTCACTTTTGCTGAGGAGAGGAGCCTGTTGGCTCTGGAGGTTTGGTCGGGCAGTCTCCAGAATGGTTGGATTTGCTGAGCACTTTATTGCCAGAGGCAATACCTTCCTAGAGCTGGACAGGGGAGGCGGGGTGGAGGGGGAATGTCCTGAGAGGAACCACACACAGGTTCCTACTCCTGCTCAGTGGCTGCAGGAACCATCCTGAGGACCACTGAATGCAGCATTGGAGAGAGTGAAGGTGTGCACGCCTCTTCATTGTGTTTGGCTCCCACTGACAGCTACCTGACAGATGGACAGACAGACAGACCCATAACTCACTGCACTGCTGCAGAGTCTGGGCAATGTCCCCAGGTACATGTCTGCCACTCCTGTTCCTCCCAATGCAAATGAAATCTTGGATTGCCAACACCGCAAGGTCCTCCCAGGTTGTGGCTGACCAAGTGCCCAGTCCCCAGCAGCCTGCAGTGATTCCATCTTGGCTGGTCGGGGAGATATCTAGATGAGGTGCTCACTGCATTGTACACCCACACATTCCAAAGCTAATATTGGCACCAAAGTGCCAGTCTCTGAGCTGGTGGTGCATGGGGACACATGGATGTCTTGCCAGGAGCATCTCCTCTCATAGGGTCTGAGGAGACTGAAGTTAGGCTCCACCACCTCAAACACCGCCACCCACCCTCCAGCCATTGAGGTC
Organism: Chiloscyllium plagiosum; assembly: GCF_004010195.1. Classification (NCBI taxonomy): domain Eukaryota; kingdom Metazoa; phylum Chordata; class Chondrichthyes; order Orectolobiformes; family Hemiscylliidae; genus Chiloscyllium; species Chiloscyllium plagiosum. Next base: position 130,280,424 of record NC_057711.1, read on the forward strand.
TTTCTGCCCAGCTGGGGGTTTGTCTTCTCCCGCATAAGAGAAAGGAAGGAGCTGAGGGAGGTGCAAGTGGGTGGCACAGTTAACAGTGTTGGTACAGGTGGGCAAAACGTGGGGAAATGTTCTGAGAGAGTAGAGACACAGTGCAGAGACCAGGCAGGGTTAGAGACGCAGTGCAGTGACCAGGCAGGGTGAGAGAGACAGTGCAGAGACCAGGCAGGGATAGAGAGGCAGTGCAGAGACCAGACAGGGATAGAGAGGCAGTGCAGAGACCAGGCAGGGTGAGAGAGACAGTGCAGAGACCAGACAGGGATAGAGAGGCAGTGCAGAGACCAAACAGGGATAGAGAGGCAGTGCAGAGACCAGGCAGGGTGAGAGAGACAGTGCAGAGACCAGACAGGGATAGAGAGGCAGTGCTGAAACTTTATT
>NC_057711.1:130281606-130283837 GCF_004010195.1 Chiloscyllium plagiosum
TCAGGCAGCATCAGAGACGCAGCGCAGAGGCCAGGCAGGGATAGGGTGACAGTGCAGAGACCATGCAGGGTTGGAGACGCAGTGCTGGGACCAGGCAGGGTGAGAGAGACAGTGCAGAGACCAGACAGGGTTAGAGAGGCAGTGCAGAGACCAGACAGGGATAGAGAGGCAGTGCAGAGACCAGGCAGGGTGAGAGAGACAGTGCAGAGACCAGGTAGGGTTAGAGAGACAGTGCAGAGACCAGGCAGGGTTAGAGAGACAGTGCAATGACCAGACAGGGATAGAGAGGCAGTGCAGAGACCAGACAGGGTTGGAGATGCAGTGCAGAGACCAGGCAGGGTGAGAGAGGCAGTGCAGAGACCAGACAGGGTTGGAGATGCAGTGCAGAGACCAGGCAGGGTGAGAGAGACAGTGCAGAGACCAGGCAGGGATAGGGTGGCAGTGCAGAGACCAGGTAGGTTTAGAGAGGCAGTGCAGAGACCAGACAGGGTTGGAGATGCAGTGCAGAGACCAGGCAGGGTGAGAGAGACAGTGCAGAGACCAGGTAGGTTTAGAGAGACAGTGCAGAGACCAGGCAGGGTGAGAGAGACAGTGCAGAGACCAGGCAGGGATAGGGAGACAATGCAGAAACCAAGCAGTGTTAGAGACGCAGTGCAAAGGTCAGGCAGGGATAGAGAGGCAGTGCAGAGACGACACAGGGTTGGAGATGCAGTGCAGGGACCAGGCAGGGTTAGACACAGTGCAGAGACCAGGCAGGGTTAGAGATGCAGTGCAGAGACCAGGCAGGATTAGAGACGCAGTGCAGAGACCAGGCAGGATTAGAGACACAGTGCAGAGGCCAGGCAGGCTTCGAGAGACAGTGCAGAGGCCAGGCAGGGTTCGAGGGACAGTGCAGAGACCAGGCAGGGTTAGCGACGCAGTGCATAGACCAGGCAGGGTTAGAGAGACAGTGCAGAGACCAGGCAGGGTTAGAGAGACAGTGCAGTGACCAGACAGGGATAGAGAGGCAGTGCAGAGACCAGACAGGGTTAGAGAGGCAGTGCAGAGACCAGGCAGGGATAGGGAGACAATGCAGAAACCAAGCAGTGTTAGAGACGCAGTGCAAAGGTCAGGCAGGGATAGAGAGGCAGTGCAGAGACCACACAGGGTTGGAGATGCAGTGCAGGGACCAGGCAGGGTTAGGGAGACAGTCCAGAGATCAGGCAGCATCAGAGACGCAGCGCAGAGGCCAGGCAGGGATAGGGTGACAGTGCAGAGACCATGCAGGGTTGGAGACGCAGTGCTGGAACCAGGTAGGGTTAGAGAGGCAGTGCAGAGACCAGGCAGGCTTAGACAGAGATTGCAGAGACCAGGTAGGTTTAGAGAGACAGTGCAGGGACCAGACAGGCTTAGAGAGGCAGTGCAGCGACCAGGCAGGGTTAGGGGGACAGTGCAGAGACCAGGCAGGATTAGATACACTGTGCAGGGACACCAGACAGTGCAGAGACCAGGCAGGGTTATTGAAACAGTGCAGGGACCAGCCAGGGTTAGAGACGCAGCGCAGAGATCAGGCAGGGTTAGAGAGACAGTGCAGAGACCAGGCGGCTTAGAGAGAGAGTGCAGAGACCAGGCAGGGTTAGAGAGACAGTGCAGAGACCAGGCGGCTTAGAGAGAGAGTGCAGAGACCAGGCAGGGTTAGAGAGACAGTGCAGAGACCAGGCGGCTTAGAGAGAGAGTGCAGAGACCAGGCAGGGTTAGAGAGACAGTGCAGAGACCAGGCGGCTTAGAGAGAGAGTGCAGAGACCAGGCAGGGTTAGAGAGACAGTGCAGAGACCAGGCGGCTTAGAGAGAGAGTGCAGAGACCAGGCAGGGTTAGAGAGAGTGCAGAGACCAGGCAGGATTAGAGACGCAGTGCAGAGACCAGCAGGGTTAGAGACACAGTGCAGAGGCCAGGCAGGCTTCGAGAGACAGTGCAGAGGCCAGGCAGGGTTCGAGGGACAGTGCAGAGACCAGGCAGGGTTAGAGAGAGTGCAGAGACCAGGCAGGATTAGAGACGCAGTGCAGAGACCAGCAGGGTTAGAGACACAGTGCAGAGGCCAGGCAGGCTTCGAGAGACAGTGCAGAGGCCAGGCAGGGTTCGAGGGACAGTGCAGAGACCAGGCAGGGTTATTGAAACAGTGCAGGGACCAGCCAGGGTTAGAGACGCAGCGCAGAGATCAGGCAGGGTTAGAGAGACAGTGCAGAGACCAGGC
>NC_057711.1:130285682-130310893 GCF_004010195.1 Chiloscyllium plagiosum
AGGGTTAGAGAGACAGTGCAGAGACCAGGCAGGGTTAGAGAGAGTGCAGAGACCAGGCAGGATTAGAGACGCAGTGCAGAGACCAGCAGGGTTAGAGACACAGTGCAGAGGCCAGGCAGGCTTCGAGAGACAGTGCAGAGGCCAGGCAGGGTTCGAGGGACAGTGCAGAGACCAGGCAGGGTTAGAGACGCAGTGCATAGACCAGGCAGGGTTAGAGAGACAGTGCAGAGACCAGGCAGGGTTAGAGACGTAGTGCAGAGACCAGGCAGGGTTAGAGACACAGTGCAGATACCAGGCAGGGTTAGAGACGCAGTGCAGAGACCAGGCAGGGTTAGAGACACAGTGCAGAGAACAGGCAGGGTTAGAGACGCAATGCAGAGACCAGGCAGGGTTAGAGAGACAGTGCAGAGACCAGGCAGGGTTGGAGACGCAGTGCAGGGACCAGGTAGGGTTAGAGAGACAGTGCAGAGACCACGCAGGGTTAGAGAGAGAGTGCAGAGACCAGGCAGGGTTAGAGAGACAGTGCAGTGACCACGTAGGGTTAGAGAGACAGTGCAGAGACCAGGCAGGGTTAGAGACGCATTGCAGAGGCCAGGCAGGGTCAGAGATGCAGTGAGAGACTAGGCAGGGATAGGGACCAGACAGGGTTTGAGACGCAGTGCAGTGCCCAGGCATGGTTAGAGCAACAGTGCAGAGACCAGGCAGGCTCAGACAGAGAGTGCAGAGACCAGGCAGGCTTAGAGAGACAGTGCATAGACCAGGCAGGGATATAGAGACAGTGCATAGACCAGGCAGGATTAGAGACGCAGTGCAGAGGGTAAGCAAGGATAGTGAGACAGTGCAGAGACCAGGCAGGATTAGATACACTGTGCAGGGACACCAGACAGTGCAGAGACCAGGCAGGGTTATTGAAACAGTGCAGGGACCAGCCAGGGTTAGAGACGCAGCGCAGAGATCAGGCAGGGTTAGAGAGACAGTGCAGAGACCAGGCGGCTTAGAGAGAGAGTGCAGAGACCAGGCAGGGTTAGAGAGACAGTGCAGAGACCAGGCAGGATTAGAGACGCAGTGCAGAGACCAGGCAGGGTTAGAGACGCAGGGCAGAGGCCAGGCAAGTTTAGAGACGCAGGGCAGAGGCCAGGCAGGGATAGGGAGAGAGTGCAGAGACCAGGCAGGGTTAGAGACACAGTGCAGGGACCAGGCAGGGTTAGAGAGACAGTGCAGAGACCAGGCAGGGTTGGAGACGCAGGGCAGAGGTCAGGCAGGGTCAGAGAGACAGTGCAGAGGCGAGGCAGGGTTAGAGAGATAGTGCAGAGACCAGGCAGGGTGAGAGAGACAGTGCAGAGACCAGACAGTGTTAGGGAGATAGTGCAGAGACCAGACAAGGTTAGACAGGCAGTGCAGGGACCAGGCAGGTTTAGTGGTTTGGGAGGTTGAGGATATGAGGTTGGAAATGTGTGAGGTAATTGTGAGAGTGAGAGAGAATGAGCCTCATTTGGAGGTGTTTACAGTAGCAGAGATAGAGTGAGTGTGAGGCAGCAGAGGGAGAGGTGAGTGTTACTTATTCTGGTAGAGCAGAGAAGGTCACTAACCCTCCTATGGGACAGCGGGCCATGAAGGTGCATCATGAAGGTGGCACTGAACTCTGTGCTGATTTCAGAGCAGCCTGCCAGGGCCTGGTAGTGCACCCTCCTTTGCCAGGCCACCAGGAAGTGAATTCCTCTCCTCTGTACCACCTCCTCAACCAGAATGTCCAACTCCCTGTCAGAGAATTGTGGTGCTATCATCCCCACGTCCAAACTTCTTCAGACTCCTTCCTTGATCAAGCAATTACTACCTGTACTCATCCAGCTGCACATAGGCCTTTTGAGGGTGGCACAGGTTATTGTTTAATTTCAAAAATATACTTTATTCATTAAAAATTTTTTTATTTACATTATTTATTGTATACTTTACCTAAGTATACACAGTCACAAACTGGTTCTGTCCAGTAGCATATCGAGGCAAAAAACAAACATTGGAGTTTGACTCTCTCGAAGCAAACCAAAGGATCTCTTACTTGTTAAAGAGTATATTTACATGCACTGAGGTACTGGGAGGGTCCAATAACTGAACGGACCCCCATTTAACTTTGGTAGAAGGAACTCAGAAAGTTGTCTTTCCCCACTGTGCCTTGGCCTCAGCAAATAGTCCAGGACCTCGGAATGTGCCAGTCTGCAACACTCGATCAAGGTCAGTTCCTTGTTGTGGAAGACCAACAAGGTGCAGGCAGACCAAAGAGTATTTTTCACTGAGTTGATAGTCCTCCAGGTGCAGTCGATGCTTGTTTGGGTCTGTGTCCCAGGGAACAGACCGTATGGCACAGAGTCCCACATCATGGAGCTGCTGGGGACGAACCTCATCTAAAACTACTGCATCTTCCTCCAGACTTCTTTTGCAAAGGCACATTCCAGAAGGAGATGTCTGACAGTCTCTACCGCCTGCAACAGCTTCGAGGGAAGCATGCGGTGGTGCAGACTGACCGGGCATACTTGAAGATCTCACAGGAGTATGGCACAACTACCAGCGATGCCAAGTTTCTATGGATATCAGTGTGTGGTGAGTTGTTCGGAGAACAGCACATGGTAAGATCAAGCTAGAGTAGACAAGAGGGACACGGTATGGACAGGCCAGGCAGTTATTGAAGTGAGTTAGATAAGATTTGGTGATAAATCTCACTTGGACTCATTGCTATAATTCTTCAAAAAGCTCAATGAAACTCATACTTAGCTGAAAAAATGTAAGATTCAGCCCATTGAAACAACTGACAGCAAAATGACTTTATGACAAAAGGTGAAGAGCTGATTCAATATGAGTCTGATGGGGAAAGAAAACATTAAAGATAAGTGGGTGGATCTCCCTGTTCTCATGCTAATAATTAAAACCTAGAGATTATGCTGTTTGGTGTCACTGTATGGCTTAACATTTCATCTAATACTGCTAAGGCAATGTGGGGAAAAATCGCCATCTGAGTTCTTTCTGTTAAAAAATCTATCAAGATCAGAAACCCCCTTACTACCTTAAAAGGAATGTGAATAGTTTCTGTACATGAATAGGAAATGCCTTTGTATTACAACTGCAGGTAAGGTCTGAGAAATGTCAAGTTTGACTCCCAGCAAATTCTGTACAGAACCACGGTTGGACCTTGTGTACGGACTTATAGGTATTTTCTATGAATAAAGTATATTTTTGCAATAAAAATGGCTTAACATTTCATCTGGATTTTATTTTAATTATTTTAACAGGGCATTGACACTTTCATAAAGTTATAAGTTTTCTTAGTTCAACTTTGCTGTGCATCAAAAACAGAGGAATTTAATAAATAACTACTTCAAGGAAATATTAAAATAAGGTAATGAGGTGAGCACAGGTACACATCAGGTAATTGCTACAGTTTTAAGTTGGATCACAATATCATTTCCTGCTATATTTCCTTTCCCACAATGGATTTTGCATTTGAATAAGCTCTTATTTCCACGCTAGTTATATCTAATTATTACAAACAAATGAGACCTCACAGAATGTCTGTTGTTTAAAAGCATGGCTGCATTCATCTGATTTCCTTCGGCTTTCTTGTACAGTTTGACATGCAAGTTAAACTCTGAAATGAGCTGTTTGAAGTAGCCCAGAAATAGCTTTCATCAGTTGTAGCTGGAGGATTTGATGAGCACCCTGTGGAGAAAGAGCACTCAACTTGTACTTCACCGCCATTTGAATATTTCTTAAAAATGTATATTATATGAGAAATTTATGTATTATTTATGTTTTGTCCTCTTTTCAACATTCTAATTTTAATTAAATTGCTAAAATGACTGATCTATCACAGGCAACAAACTTACAAAAAAAAGAGTTGGTTGTTTGATTTAGTCTGTTTAATAAAAGTGATGAACTGAGAATTGGGTGGATCAATATGTTTTCATTTGATCTTTTAACATCAAAATTCAAATTCAAGTCAAGCACAGAGCAGGTTGATAGTTTCTAAGCTGTAACAGTGTAAGTTTGAACACTGTCTACAACATATGGAACATGTTGTCCCAAAGTACAAAATGCCTATAAATCACTGCCATGTTTGAAATGACACTGAAAGTGGCTGTAATGCTGTCACACAGAAAATGGAAATAAAATTGTTGCTGTGGGAGTTCAGTTCAGGAATTATAGCTGTAATGCATTGGTCTAGTTTTCTCAAAGGACTTATTAAACCTCATGTGAGAAAGTTTGATACTAGTAATCCAAAATCGAAAATTTGTTGTATTATTCTTCACTAATGTGCTCTACATTGAACAAACTCCAAGTTAAAGTAGGCCATACAAGTCATTTAAATACCAAATGAGAAATCTAAGTTAATAACAAAACACTGCATACAATGAAATGTTAATGTTTCAGTTTATGACACCCTTGAGTTGAAGAATAATCTGTTTAGCTAAAGAGTCTGCACGTGTGAGAAGACGGCTGATTGCTCCCCCAGCAGTAAAGTCTTCAGTAAGTGATAGAACAAGTTACTCACTGATTCCGCAAGGCACAAATTGACACAAACTGATTTGAAGGTTCCTGAGGCATTCTCACATGAAGCAATCAAATTGAAACATGAATTGCTCTTCTGAGTCAAATAGTTGGCTCTTGGTCTCCATTGTGCACTTTTCTGTAATAAATAAGATTGAATTGTATAATAAAAGAAATACAGATGGCAGGTTTCACATGGTAGGATAAACCATTATGCTTCCAGGTGAGGCGTCATATGAATAAGCCCTTCTTCAGGAAGGGCTTATGCCCGAAACGTCGATTCTCCTGTTCCCTGGATGCTGCCTGACCTGCTGCGCTTTTCCAGCAACACATTTCCAGCTCTTTCTCCGTCATATGAATAATAACAGTATCAGCTGGTGAACATTGTAATACATTCTGTTAGAGAGAAAAACAAAGGACTGCAGATGCTGGAAATCTGAAACAAAAACAGAAATTGCTGCAGAAACTCAGCAGTTCCACCAGCAGAAAGCAGAGTTAGCATTTCAAGTCCACTGACCCTTTTTCAGAACACGTTCTGAGCCCAATGAAAATATATTCAATAATCTTTTACAACTTTGAGAATTCATAAATATTAATCAATGTTCTGCTATTTAGGGTCAGTAACAGGCAAAACAAGAAAAATCTTCACCTTGCCTTCAGGATTTTACTGGTTGTAATTTTCAGATGGACTTTGGTAAATATGGGCAATATTCCAGCCTGAATTCAATAAGGACCCAACCAAAATAACAAAACAAAGCTTCATTGGCAATATTAGATATAAGTGTCACTCTTAAGTCATTAGAGACAAAAAAAAACTGCAGATGCTGGAATCCAAAGTAGACAGGCAGGAGGCTGGAAGAACACGGCAGGCCAGGCAGCATCAGGAGGTGGAGAAGTCGACGTTTCAGGTGTAACCCTTCTTCAGGATCCTCCTTCAGGGTTACATCCGAAACATTGACTTCTCCACCAGCTCCAAGCTTGCTGTGTTCTTCCAGCCTCCTGTTTGTCTACCTTGGATTCCAGCATCTGCAGTGTTTTGTCTCTATCCATGTTTGTATCACTGCAAAGTCTCTTCAAAGGATGCCCGCTTTGACAAAGTTCTCTACAAGTCCTGAAGAAGGGTTACACATAAAACATTGACTTCTCCACCTCCTGATGCTGCCTGGCTTACTGTGTTCCTCCAGCCTCCTGCTTGTCATTTGTAGGTCATTAGCATTGCCACTTGTATTTCCTCAATCTACCACAGGTCAGTAAAGATTAATATTTTTTGTCACAGTAATTAAAGAAATCCTAAGCTGCAATGGCATTAAGTTGGTAAAATATCCAACAGTGACTTTTCATTATTTTCAGGACCTTAAGCATTAAGGAAGTTCACACTCTTTGCAGCTTGATGTGTCCTTCAGATTTCCCTATTATTTCATTGCCCTGCTCTTCCAGGCTCTATCGATCCCAGTCATCCTCAAAGTGAAGTTGGGAGGATCACTGCCTTCTCTTTGCTGCCCAGGTTTCACCCAATTCCTAAGGATCTGTATCCCTCTGCTCCCCACCTACTCATGCATCTGTTCAGATGCACCTTAAATGAATCTACTGTGCCTGCCTCTACTACCTTGGCTGGCAACACGTTCCAGGCACCTACCACCCTCTGTATCCCCCTTAAACTTTTCACCTCTCACCTTGAACATGTAACCTTTCATTATTGAATTCTTCACCCTGGGAAAAAGCTTATATCTATCTACCCTGTTTGTAACTTTCATGATTTTGTAGACCTCAATCAGGCCCCCTCTCAATCTCCTTTTTTCTAATGAAAACAATCCTAACCTACTCAACCTCTCTTCATAGCTAGCGCTTTCCATACTAGGCAACATCTTTGTAAACCTTCTCTGCACCCTTTCCAACGCGTCCACATCCTTTTGGTAATGTGGCGACCAGAACTGTACACAGTATTCTAAATGCGGCCAAACCAATGTCTTGTACAATTTTAACATGACTTGCCAGCTCTTATAATCGATACCCCGTCCGATGAAGGCAAGCATACCATATACCTTCATGACCACTCAATCCATCTGTGCAGCAACCTTCAGAGTACAATGGACCTGAACTCCCAGATCCCTCTGCTCATCAGCTTTTCTCAAGGCTTTTCAATTTACAGTATAGTTCACTCTAGAATTACACCTCCCAAAATGCGTCACCTTACATTTGCCCGAATTGAACTCCATCTGCCTCTTGTCCGCCCAGTCTATCTATATTCTCCTGTATTCTCTGACAGTCCCTTTGCTTTCTGCTACTTCACCAATCTTCGTGTTATCTGCAAACTTATTGATCAGACCAACAGTGCCCTCTTCCAGATCATTGTTGTATATTACAAACAACAGTGGCCCCTGACCCCTGTGAAACACCACTGGTCACCTTTTTCCATTTCGAGAAACTCCCTTCAACTACTACTCTCTGTCTCCTGTTGCTCAACCAGTTCTTTATCCACCTCGCTAGAACACCCTGCACACCATGTGACTTCACTTTCTCTATTAGTTAACCATGGGGAATCTTGTCAAACACCTTACATGTCTATGTAGACATCTACAGCCTTTCCTTCATCTATCAACTTGGTCACTTCCTCAAAGAACCCTATTAAGTTGCCAAGGCATGATATCCCCCCATACAAAATCATGTTGCCTATCACTGATAACCCCATTTCTTTTGAAATATAAATAGATCCTATCCCTCAGTACCTTCTCCAGCAACTTTCCCACCTCTAACATCACACTCACTGGCGGGTAGTTACCTGGAATATCCCTACTACCCTTCTTTTACAAGGGGACAATATTAGCAACTCTCCAGTCCTCAGTTTAAGGATCTTAAAAAGATATCTGTCAGAGCCCCAGCTATTTCCTCTCTCACCTCCCTGAGCAACCTGTGATAGATTCCATCTGGTCCTAGGAATTTGTCCACCTTAATATCCTTTAACCTACCCAACCCATCTTCTCTCCTTATATCAATGCGTTCCAGAGTAAACAAACTTCTATCTCTAATCTCAACATTCATCATGTCTCTCCCCTCAATGATGCAAAGTAATCATTGAGAATCTCACCCATTTTCTCAGGTTCGACACACAACCTTCCTTCTTTATCCTTTAGTGGACTAACCCTTTCTCTAGCTACCCTCTTGCTTCTTATATGTGTGGATTCGATGGGTGAAATGGCCTGCTTCCACACTGTAGGGATTCAATGATTGGATGGCATGCTCATTACTTGTCTTTCAGTCAACTCCTTCCCCAAGTTATTATCTGCTGATAAATATTTATATGTAATGGGGGCTGGAGAGGTGAAACTTGCAGAATCGCTCCAGAAGTACAAGCATTGGAGAATTGACAGGACTGATAGCACAGCCTCCATGCTGCTGCATCAGGTTGTCAATATCATTTTTCTTCCTCCACTGATTCCCACCCAGGTGGAACATATAGTTTGCACTGAGCCCTGCTCGTATCTGCTAGAATGAGAAATAACAAAGAAATTATTGAAGCGGCACTTGGGATTCAAATGATGGACAGCTGCAGTATTCCACCCGTGAGCACTGCTTATGTAGTCAGCATCGATGTCTCTTCGTTACTCGGACAAATATTCTTTTGCCTGTCCTGAGATCCTCATACACATCTGACTTTATTGTAAATCAAAGGACAAACTACCATGCGTATAAAATATTTAGCCAATAATGGATCTTGCCTGTACTGGAACAGGGACTAGACAACAGCAAGGTTGATTTCAAGGACAAACCTAATAATTTGAGTTCCTTAATTTGTCTTCTCCTAATTGCCTGGTGCAGTACAAGCAGAATCCAAGATGATTATTTAAGCACCTTTCTGCTTTTTTAAATTTTTCACGGGATATGGGCATCACAAACCTAGCCAGCATTTGTTACCCACCCCGAGATGCCCTTGAGAAGGTGATGATGAGCTATTTCCTTGTAGTGCTGCAGTATGGGTAGGTACAGCCACAGAGCTTTGCGGACTTAAAAATATATTTATGACACTCTCATGTTTTCGTTACATTTTGAAAATGTGCCAATAAACTTGGTAATGTAAAACTGAATACCTCACCGTTTGAGAAACAACAGCTAATTTATTAAATTATTCACAAATTCTGAAAATAAGGATTTTCTTTCTTTCCAGTAAGAAATTTGAATTTGCATAAAATTCTCCCTTGTACCCAAAATTAAAAAGTGACTAATTGTTTGTCAAATTTCACTTCTTTGAACATCTTAAATGAGTCAGTATTTGTAGTTGCATAGTGTCCAAACGATCAAAGTAAGTGCAGAATTGCCTCAGGGTAGTCTCCTCCACCTCACACCTTCAATTGCTTCATTTGAACCATCATATAACCAGAATTGAGAATGTTCGCTGATGGCTGCATTGTGTTCCATTCCACTTGCAACTCCTCAAATAACAAAGCAATCTGTTCCTTATTGCCACAAGACCTAGACAGCATTGGGTTTGGACTGAAAGAGAGTGTCTGACAACCTTCCTTGGACATTCAATGGCATTACCATCAGCTAATGCCCCACCATCAACACCCTGCAAGTTACTGTTGACCACAAACCTAACTGAACGAACCACATAAACACTGCTAATGCTGAAGTCGGCCAGAAGCAGTAGGCAGGAGCCTACTCAAGATCTTTGGACATAAACATCTTACATCTCAAGATCTTTCTACTTTTTTCAAGGCAAAGATCAGGGTTGTGATAGAATATTTCCCACTTCTTTGGATGAGTGTAACTCGAGCAATTCTCAAGAAGCTCAACCTTATTGTGAACCAAGCAACCAAACTGAGTCACACTTCATTCATCACTGGTACACAATGGCAGCTTTATGTACCATCTAGAAGGAACGTAGCAGTAGCTTGACAAGAGTTTGCCAACAGCACCTTCCAAACCCAAAGTCTCTACCACTTGGAAAAATAAGGAAAGCAGAAGTACAGGATCACCACACTGTCTAAGTTGCAAGATACGTACCCATTCTGACTTGGAAAAATACACATATTCCTAAGGAGATAGCGAGAAAATGGGAAATGTGTGGAGAAGTGGGAAGTCTGAGTACCTCTAACAAAGAGAAAGAATGCCACAACAGTTAGAATCTTCCGCGTTGTAATGAATCTGTGATTCTATAAGTCTACGAAGCTGATGTTGAACAAATTTCACCAACCTTGCTGTGAGGGAGAGAGTTTCTAAATTTTCAGTCTTCACTTCATTGCCTCGTACAGCACATTCTCTTCCAATGCTGATCCTGTACTATTTTGAAAACCACAACTAACTCCACTTTCACTACACTGAGCAATGCATTCGAAATCATCACCACTCACTGGGAAAAAATGCTTCACTTCATGCAACAGTGGTCCTTTTGCCAATCACCTTAAATCTCTGAGCTTCGTTGTCGATCTTTCTATGACTGGTGCATTCCATCCAAATCATTCATAATTTTGAACAACTCTATAAAATTCTCTCTTAATGTACTCTTCTCCAAGGAGAACAGACCCAGCCTGTCCAAATTGTCCATTTAACTGGAATTTCTCACCATTGAACCCATTTCTGTCATTGTTTGCTGCTCCCATTATCCTTCCTAAAGTGCAGAGTTCAGAATTGGACAGGCTACTCTGGGGAGGCCGGATCAATGTTTCGTAAACATTCACCATAATTTCCTTGTTTTTGTACTCTGCCTTGATTTATAAAACTAAGAATCCTGCATGCCTCATTAGCCAGTTTTTCTACCTTCCTGGATCCTTCACTGAATTGCACTATTCCTGTCTATATTACTACTCAGCAGTATTTGTACCTCACTGTTAGCTCCCTGCAAATTTGCTCTTCGATATCTTGCCAACTATTTGGTGTCCTGTAGATTAATCACAGTATGCAATAGTGCCTCCATTTTTCTTTTCTCTCATCAAACAGATTTCATTCCTGACCTCTCCAGAATATCTTCTCCCTTTGGCTCTGAGATACTTTCCTTCACTTAATACTGATACACCCCCTTCTTCTTTCACTTCCCTATCTTTCCTGAACATCTTGTTTCCAACAATATTTCATTTCCTGCTTTGCCCTTTTTGAGCCAAGTTTCTGTCATCTCTACAACCTGATATTTCCATGTGGGTTGTCAGTACCTGTAAGGATTGTCAGGGATGGACAATAAATCTTGGCTTTGACTATCATGTCCACATCAGCAAAAATGAAAATAAAAGATGAAGATGAAACTGTATCTCCAGGCTCTTAACCCTGTCATAGCGCTCACTCACTCTGAGTCTATTTCAATGCTCACAGCATCACTGCCTTGCACAGTCTTGCCTGCTTTAGCACTTTACCTCTCAGCTGGAGATACTGTCTTGCCATACAGCACACACTCGCAGGCAACAAGTTTATCACAGTAAACAGCCAGTCTCACGTCGAAGGATATATCTTCACTGAGAGGGTCCTGGCCCGATAAGCCAAGGGCAGCTTCTGGTACCAGTTCAGATCCTGCTCAGGATGATCAGAGTCAGGATTGTCTCCTTATAAGGCATGGTGGGTCAAATGTCAGGCAGCACATCACTCATCTTGACTCTTTTGGTCTGCTTCTGGACTGTTTTTCTTCTGCAATGAAAAAGAGACGGGCATTATGGAAGACAACACAGCTACGGCTGTTAGTGCAGGAGTTCCAGCAGAGTGAGTAGGCCATGCAGAGAGCACGCTAGGTTAGAGGTGTCACAGGTTAAAGTGGGTAAGGGTGAATAGGAAAGATATTGCAGGCAATTGTGAGAGAGATAGAGCATGAGCCTTGGTAAGAGGTGGCACAGTAGCAGAGAGAGAGTGAGTGTGAGGAATTAGAGGGAAGGTAGGTGACACTTACCCTGATTTGATTAGATTTATTGGAGTCACATGTGCCTAAGTACAGTGAAAAGATCTGTTTTGTGAGCAGTGCAGGCAAATCACAGTATACAAGGACATGCAGATCATAAGGTTGTAAGACAGAGTGAGACATACAAGGTTACAACTGCACAGGAGCTGCACAAAGCAAGGTCAACATTAGATTCGAAGTTAGAGAGGTCCTTTCAGCAGTTTCATAACAGCAGGGAAGAAGCTCATCTTGAACCTGTTTGTGTATGTGCTCAAGCTTCTGCATCTTCTGCCCAACGGAAAAGATTGGAAGAGAGTGTGACTGGGATGGGAGGGTTCTAGAGTGGAGAAGGACATTACCCTTCACCCTAAGGTGCTGGGCATTCCTCCAGATGGCTGAGATTACTCTAATCCTGGACCAGGCTGGCATGCTGCAGGTCCTGGGAAAGAGAGAGAGAGAGTAGTTTTTATTTGCCATTTCTACCATATACAACTGATACAGTCAAAAAATGAGACAGCGTTCCTCCAGGACTGAGGGTGCTACATGGACAGCACAAACTACACAATCGTACACGGCATAAAGTGCATAAGAAATGCAAAACACACAAGTTACAGTGAAATAGAAGAATTATGGATAATAGACATTTTTCTAGCAGCAATTTGAAGGCGTGCAGAGAATTTCAGACGGGAAAGAGTCCGATCATATTGTGTTAAGGTGCCTGATGGCTTGGGGAAAGAAATTATTGCACAGTCTGGCCGTGAGAGACTGAATGCTCTGGTATCTTCTGCCAGATGACAGGAGAGAGAGGAATTTGAGTGAGGGGTGTGTGGGGTCTTCCACAATGCTGTTAGCCTTTCTGATGCAATGTGGGGTGTAAATGTCTGTAACAGAGGGAGAGAGACCTCGATGACCTCAGCTGTCCTCACTATCTGTTGTAGGGTCTTCCAATCCGAGATGGTGCAATTCCCGAACCAGGCAGCAGCTCAGGGTACTCTCAAAGAACCCTCTGTAGAATGTCGTGAGGATGGGGGGGAGGTGGGATTTCCTCAGCCTGTGCAGAAAGTAGAGATGCTGCTGGGCTTTCTTGACTATGGAGCTGGTGTTGAGGGTCCAGGTGAGATTCTCTGCCAGGTGGACACCAAGAAATTTGATGCTTTTCACAATCTCCATGGCAGAGGAGTTGATGTCCGGTGGAGAGTGGTCACCCTGTGCCCTCTTGAAGTCAACAACCATCTCTTTTGTCTTGTCCACACTAAGAGACAGGTTGTTGGCTCTGCACCAGTCCGTTAGCCACAGCACCTTCCCTCTGAATGCTGACTCGCCATTCGTGCTGATGAGACCCATTACAGTCATGTCATCATTGAACGTGATGATGTGATTTGAGATGTGCATCACTGCACAGTGGTGTGTCAGCAGGGTGAACAGCAGCAGACTGAGCACACAGCCCTGGGGGGTCCCTTATGCTCACGGTGATGGTGTTGGAGATGCTGTTCCCAATCCAGACTGACTGAGGGTCTCCCAGTCACCAAGTCTTGGATCCAGTTACAAAGGGAGATATTTAGGCCCAGCAGACTCAGCTTTCCAATCAGGTGCTGATGAACGATTGTGTTCATTGCAGAACTGAAGTCAATGAATGCTAGTCCGATGTAGGTGTCCTTCTTCTCCAGGTGGGTGAGGGCCAGATGGAGGGTGGTGGGAATGGCATCATTTGTTGAGCGGATGGGTCGATAACACAAACTGTAGGGTATCCAGTTGGGGGGGGGGATGGTGGGCAGCAGGGTTTTTATATGCCTCATCACAAGCCTCTTGAAGCACTTCATGATGATGAGTGTTAGAGCAATGGGATGGTAGTCATTGAGACAGGACGCTGAAGATTTCTTCGGCACTGAGCTGATGGTAGCAGCCTTGAAGCACATTGGAACTATGGCACAGCTCAGGGAGATGGTAAAGATGTCCGTAAGAATGTCCACCAGCATGTCAGAGCATCCTCTGAGCACTCTGCCAGGAATGTTATCTGGTCCATCAGCATTACGTGGGTTGACTCTCCATAGGGTTTTCTTCACGTCGGCCATGGTAAGGCACAGCACCTGGTCATTGGGAGGGGGAGGGGTGGGGGTGGACTTCTTCACTGTCACATCATTTTGTGCCTCAAACCGTGCATCAAAGTTGTTCAACTTATCCGGGAGGGAGGCAACACCAGCACAAGCAGGTGATGCTGTTCTGTGGTTGGTGATGGCCTGGATGCCCTTCCCCATGCTCCTTGTATCGCCACTGTACTGAAGGTGGCTGTGTATTCTCTGTGCATGATGGCCTGGGTCAGGTTGGCCCTTGCTGTTGGTCAGCCCGCCTTGTCATCTGCTCTGAAGTTGGAATCATGGGTCCTCAGCAGCACACACACCTTTGTGGTCATCCATGGCTGCTGTTTGGGGCCAGAAATGATGGACTTGGACACAGTGACATCATCACTACACTTGCTAATGTAGCAAATCACCGACACCGTGTACTCCTCTAAGTTGATGGAATCGCCATCAGTTGCTGTCTCCCTGAGTGTGCTCAAAACAGTTTTGAAGCATAGGTTTACAGAACTGGTTTGACACGTTTGACGAGTGATCTGTATGCTAGGATTAGCATAACAGGGATGTGATCTGAGGAGCCAGGTGGGGCCGGACTCTGCCTTGTACACATTGGGAATGTTTGTGTAAATCAGATCCAATGTGTTCTCCCCTCGTGTCGCAAAGTCCCCATGCTGATGGAATTTAGGGAGATCCACATGGTTGAAATCTCCAGCGACAATAAACAGTCCATCAGGGTGTGCATTCTGCGGTCCACTAATAGCCCCACACAGTTCACAGCGTGCCTCCTTAGCATTGGCACTGGGAGGAATATACACCCGGACTATAAGGACAGCAATGAATTCCCATGGCAAATAAATGATCTGCATCTAACAGTCACAAACTCTACCAGTGATGAGCAGTGACTGGAGACTAGCACAGAGTCTTTGTACCATTTTGTGTTGATGTAGATACACAGACTCCCACCCTGAGCCCTTCCAAAAGAGCTGCATTTCTGTCAGTGTGAAACAAAGCGAGTCCATCTCGCTGGATGGCGGGCTCTGGAACTCTGTCACACATTTCCGTGCAAACAAGGACACAACAGTCTCTGAACTCACACAGAGACACCTGCCTCAGTTAGATGCAGTTCAGTTTGTCGTCCAGGGAGCAGACATTGGAGAGCAGAATAGACAGGAAAGCTGGCTGGCTAGTGTTTGTTTTAAGCATGAACTCCTGCACGCTTAGCCCGCTTCTGCCCCTCGCACACAGTTTCTGATGACTCAACGAGGCAGAGGACTGGGGGCCTGGTCTCTGTAGCAAGCTGAGAACTCTTCCACATTTACCACACTTCCCCCTTCTTGCACACTGCTTCCGACATCTCAAGACCAAGCCATTGGCATTAGGCGAGTCCAAGGACTGGAGGTCTGGTCTCCGGAGCAAGCCAAAATCGTGTAGCTCCTGCTGCAGCTGTCCATCCAGGTACATTTTCAGCCGGTTCCTGTACTGTAGACATGTTTGCAAACACCAGGTTTCCAATTTCCCATTGGCACCACCTCAACCAGCAGGACCTCCAAGATTCTACCCACAAAACGAGGCACCAATTTCTACTTGTCTACCGTGTCACGCCAAATCTTGAGGAAGTGTGCAGGGCAGCTCCAATTGACAGCACCTTTCCTAGTGTATGATAGACCTTCAGATATGGCACTGACACCGGGGATGCTGGACAAACCTGGGAACTTCAGTGAGTGATGAATTGTTTCAGGAATAACACATGGTAAGATGGGATGGAAATCAGAAATGATAGTCCTACCAGATCATAGGCTGCTCTCTCTTCAGTCTTGGTTTGACTTGAGGGTCACCATGCATCAGGCAAGGGGGGGGGAGGTCAAAACAGAGAGCACTTTACGGTAACTGGGAATGAAGGGTTTGTCATACGAGGAGCAGTTGAGGACTCTGGAGTTTAGAAGGATGATGGGGGGATCTGATTGAAACGTATAGGATACCAAGACGGCCGGATAGAGTGGATGTGGAGAAGCTGTTTCCAAATGTAGGAGATGCTTAGATCTGAGATCACAGCCTCAGAGTGAAGGGACAACCCCTTAAAAATGAGACAAGAGGAACTTCTTCAGCCAAAAATTGGTGGACAAACTCAGCAGCATCTGTGGAGAGAAAGCAGAGTCAACATTTCAGGTCCAATAACCCTTCTTTGTAACATAGATATGGCTCACACTTGGTCAGATAAACTGTAAGATTCCATCCTCTGTTACCAATTTCAGTCATACCGATTGGAGGAGAATTCACTGAAAGTCAATCATTTTCTACAGAAACCGAGGAAAGATCAGATCTTGAACCTCGCACATTAAAGCAGCATTGAGGGAACCATGGAAGCAGTTTGCTTGCCCCATGGCCACAGTGGTTATGCAAGTCTAGAAGTTTTGATCAATGAGTTAAGTTACAAATGATTCATGGTTATAGGTAGGAGGTACATGGCAATTTATAAGCAGACAATTCAATAGTTTGAAATTCCATCCATTACTTTCAGAAGACACGTGAAAGAAATGAGATAAGGAAAAATATTTCAAAAGGACAAATTTGACTCTCTACTACTTCACAAAGTGATGATTTTAAAAATAGAATTATCAATTTATTTTGAATGCGAGCAATTATTAAGGGTTCCCCCTTCCTCCAGCAAATCTCACCACGGCCAATAAAAGTGGCAGATTGTGCTCAGGTGCTCAGTGTGGAGTCGGACTGACTCTGCTCCTGCATTTACATGGCTGCAAGAATCATCTCAATATCAATTCAGCCTCAGGACCCCCAAATTATGCTTCCTCTGTTAAAACCCTCTCTAACTTTTAATTCCTTTTGTTTTATTCTTTTATCAATTTTGGTTTGGACTGTAAACTGGGAACTATGAGGTGAAGATGGCTTTTGTTTATTCATGAGGCCAGGCCTGGGAACTGATTGCAGGTAGGCTCCTGATCAAAAGGTTCTGCAGATACTTGGTCACCGGGGAGGAATATTATGTTTCAACAGATGGCAGATGTTGACTACTAATGAGGTCAGTCCCTGGGAATTGGTTCCAGCAAGTCTGGGAGACACTTTATGCTCAAGCCAATGGCAGATTAGATTAGATTAGATTACTTACAGTGTGGAAACAGGCCCTTCGGCCCAACAAGTCCACACCGCCCCGCCGAAGCGCAACCCACCCATACCCCTACATTTACCCCTTACCTAACACTACGGGCAATTTAGCATGGCCAATTCACCTGATCTGCACATCTTTGGACTGTGGGAGGAAACCGGAGCACCCGAAGGAAACCCATGCAGACACGGGGAGAACGTGCAAACTCCACACAGTCAGTCGCCTGAGTCGGGAATTGAACCTGGGTCTTTGGCGCTGTGAGGCAGCAGTGCTAACCACTGTGCCACCAGTGCCACCCAGATGTTGAATGGTAACTGGGACCTCGTGGGGGGATGGTCAGTTTGTTAGGGAGTGGTCAAAATTTATATTGGGTTTTGGACTGTGCTGTGAAAGGAATCTGGCTGTTGGTGCTAAGTATGAAGATTTGAAAGCTCCCAGCCTAACCTCCCATTAACAGCTCTTAAAACCTCAGAGAATTTTTTAAAAATGAAGTTATAAGCATTACTGAATTCCTCTAAGTGAACTGTGAATGTGATCCTGATTGAAATTTTCAGAAAATCAACCAAGGAACCATCATCCATGGCAGTGGAGCAACACATTGGGAAAGCCACTTCAATAATCCGGCTAACACTTGTTATTTTCTTTTATGTATCTCTTAACTGTGTCTGTGTCTTTTGTATGAATGGGACTGAAAACCATAAAAATGGTAAACTATGTCTAGGAAGGGTGAAGCCAGAGGAATCTCTGGAGGACTGGTCCTGACGTGTCAATCAGTCATCTGATCTTGGTGCAGGGGCAAAAGACTAATAGAACAATCTAGTAACTGACTCCCTCCAAAGTTTCCCTCAGGATAGCTGCTGCTCATCCGCCATGCGGTTTTATCCGGTAATATGAATGATTAGAGGTCTTGGGGACAAAACAATCCCAATCTATTCTCAAACTTTAAACGGGTGAGAAGCCTGACATGCTGGCTCGGAACCGAGCGTGGAATGTAAGTGCCCAGTGGTCCACGTTTGGGAAGCAGAACGGGTGCTGCTGTTGGGTTTCAAGCATAGACCAATCGGATTACTTTGTTATTTAATTTTACTCTACTGAGGTTACTGTATCGTTAACAAATTGCTAAGTCTTTTGTTTAAGATACAACCCGGTGTATAGAATGATTGTTTGCAGAGTCTGGGATTCAAAAGTCTGGTTAGGAACAATTACATTTCGAGGGTCTTTAAATGTTTTAATTTTACTATGTTGTGATACAGAGGTAAAAAGGCTGATTTCATTCAGCTGTCTGCCTCAGTTTCATAACACCAGATAGTTCAGTGGTAGACCACAACTTCCATGCAGCATCTGGCCCATTACTCCATGCAACAAAAAGGCACATCCCCCTTCCTCTTGTCCTGAACTCTCACTTGACCTTGGAGAACCTGAGGATCTGATCAGCAGATCTTGCAGACATTAGTTCTGTTAGAAATATTAGCTGCTGTGTACAGGCTCTCATTTAAATGTGGTGACTTCCTTTAATTAACCATTTCAGTTCTCTGTAAAATTCACAGTCAGGGTGGCACGGTGGCACAGTGGTTAGCACTGCTGCCTCACAGCACCAGGGTCCCAGGCTCAATTCCCGCCTCAGGCGACTGTCTGTGTGGAGTTTGCACATTCTCCCCGTGTCTGCGTGGGTTTCCTCCGGGTGCTCCGGTTTCCTCCCACAGTCCAAAGATGTGCCAGTCAGGTGAATTGACCATGCTAAATTGCCCATAGTGTTGGGTGCTTTAGTCAGAGGGAAATGGGTCTGGGGGGTTACTCTTTGCAGGGTCAGTGTGGACTTGTTGGGCCGAAGGGCCTGTTTCCACACTATAAGGAATCTAATCTAGTTCATTGCCTAACTACAAAGATACTCTGAAGTTTGAATTCACAAAGGACTATCAGCAATATCTTATTAATCCTAAGCCTGGAGCATCTAACAAGTTCAAAAGAAAGCTTTTGCAGTTACAATTTTAAAAACTCCAAAATAATCAGAAAAAGGGGAGTACTTGAGGTTTCATTGTTTATAGTCACCTGATGCAACGTCGAGTGATCATGTTAATTAAGCATTGTGATTAGATATATACAATTACATCCACGTTTTTAAAATATCAATGCAACAGCACTGACCTGCACTACAGAAGAAAGGAATTAGTAAGTTGGGAGGTTTTATGATAAGGGTCACAAAATGAAAAACACAACTGCACCACCCAAATCAATCCAATAATTAAGAGGCTTAAATGAGTTTTAAATGGGGTATGTACTTTTAAAGTGATGATTAGTGGCACAGAAACGTAAACATTGCGGGTTAGATTTAAGATGTATAAAACCCAGAGAAAGATTAGTCCTAACCCA
Organism: Chiloscyllium plagiosum; assembly: GCF_004010195.1. Taxonomy (NCBI): domain Eukaryota; kingdom Metazoa; phylum Chordata; class Chondrichthyes; order Orectolobiformes; family Hemiscylliidae; genus Chiloscyllium; species Chiloscyllium plagiosum. The sequence continues at coordinate 130,304,638 of NC_057711.1, forward strand.
CAGCCTAAGGTATGTTGCTGTCCCAATGGTACTTTAAGATATTTTCTGATCAACCTGTTGAGTGATGTTATTACACACGTCAGCAGCAGGGGCTTGAACGTTGGTCACCTGGTCCAAAGCTAAGGACATTACCACCACTCCACCTTAATTACAAACAGCTTTATTAGTCTGGAGTGGACAGGCAGGAGGCTGGAGATGGATCAGAAAAGTGTTGGTTCCAGAGCTGCCCAGAGACCCTGAAGCATTGAGAACAAATCACCAGTGAGGGAAAATTCCCAGTCACTGAACTGAAAGATTAACAATGATGCCACTAAAGGTTTTTTTTGATTTAGTGACCTTGCATTTCAAAGGTATTGGAAGTATGTTTACCTCGCAACTCCTACCCATTACAACACAAACCTCCTCAATGCAACACATTCACATCTTTCACCCAGCAATGCTCACTGGCACTCAGGACTCAGATCTAACAATGCAGGTTTTCCACTTCATTCCATACACCTATCGATGCTACCAGCCTCACATAAACCTCCTCCTGGCTCCACCTATTCAGATCTAACAGGCATATCCCCCAGACACAGTGCAACACAATTAATGACACTCCACCCTGTCTCTTGGAAGAAAAGATGGTGTAGAATAGGAAGGCCAAACTTGGAACAAGATTGCTCCTTCTCTTGAGCCCGATGGTGAATGCTACATTTAACACATTACTCCTGACAACACCACTGTTAATATTCAACATTGCTGAGGACATTGACGACTTATTTATTCCATACACCTGTTCTCAATTCTCAGCTCACCCTCATCTTGCTTTCCTGCTTGATAATTCAGCTGAAGATGATGTGATCACAGTTCTTATCACCCACCCTAATCTGCTTTCAGATACCTTCTAGGAGACAGTGGCAACTGTAGACGCTGGAGAATTCAGAGTTGACAAAGTGTGGTGCTGGAAAATGCACAGCAGCTCAGGCAACATCCGAGGAGCAAGAGAGTCCAAGTTTCATGCAGGACCATTCTCCAGGATGCTTCATATACTTGTTGCCAGCCCCCACAGCTATCCCAGGAGGAAGAAAGAGAGCAGCACAGAGTGTTGCTGAAGGGATTTGGTCAGCTGATCTGAAAAGTGCTGACACAAGCAGTGCCCTTACTTTGGAGGCCACTACAGGGTTACATGTCAGCACATAGTGAATTTGGCTGTAACCAGGCGACAGAAAGGAGATCTGCCAGTTCACTGGAAAATGAAGATACACCTACAGGGGACTGAGATGAAAACATTGGTAGCAGGCACTTGGGAAAATCCAGGTAGTTGGGCAGAGTCAACATCGTTTTGTGAAAGGGAAATCATGGGTTGAATCTTCTCATATTTTGGTTGCATCATTTTTGTCACAATTCATAGACAGAGTCTCTCTATGAGGCTGAGTAGGTTTTATTGTTGCAATGAATGGTGCCAGTGCACTCCAAACACTGGAGGAGAAAGTGAGGACTGCAGATGCTGGAGATCAAAGTTGAAACTTTATTGCTGGAACAGCACAGCAGGTCAGGCAGCATCCAGGGAACAGGAAATTCGACGTTTCGGGATTCCTGAAGAAGGCCCTGTGCCCGAAACGTCGAATCTCCTGTTCCCTGGATGCTGCCTGACCTGCTGTGCTGTTCCAGCAATAAAGTTTCCACTCCAAACACTAGTCTGAAAGTGTTGCAGCGTACTGTCAGTGAATCAAAACTATGCCATGATGATGTAATGAGCCTGGCACATGTCAGATGCTAATGTCTGTGGACTAGGGACATATGCAGCTCATCGCAATGGAGTGTGCCCTGATATGTTGATGCCAGCTGATCAAGGTGGAGATCTGGAGGAGCAAACAGCTCACTGCAGTCACCAGCTAACTGGTCCTCATCAGCAATTGTTAGAATCCAGCTTCTATCCAGCAGATAGGAGAGTGGGAACCAGCACATTGTTAAGGTGTGATTAGGTAATAATGAGGATTATAATGAGGGAGAATCTCCATTAACTGGCCTCTCTCTGCACTCTAGCGATAATCCCATTTGATGTCTGGGAATTGGAAGGAGAATGCATTTATTGGTTTCAACAATGAGAAAGGCTTCCCTCAACATCTCCCAAGTTTCCCACCATGTCATTCAAGGCCTTGGAAAATTCTATCCCATGTTTAATCAATTCATTGAAGTTCTTTGAAGAGATGACATATGCAGTCGATAAAATGGATGTATTGCACTTGAATTTCCAGAAGGTGTTTGGTAAGGTGTTACATCCTTTAAGGTCATTGTGGAAAATCAAAGCTCATGGTACATGGGGTAACATATTCACATGAATAGAAGATTGCCTCCTGTTCGATATTCCAATGGAAGACATTAATGGGTCTCTTTCTGGTTGACATGCTGTAACAAGGATCAGGACTTCAATTCCTTACGATCTATATATATGGTTTAGATGAAGGAACTGAAGGGGTTTGTTTGCTAACTTTACTTGTAACAAAGACAGGTGGATACACAAGTTGTGACAAGGAAGTAAAGAGGCAGCAAAATAATGTAAATAAGTGAATGGGCAAAGTTCTGGCAAATGGAATATAACGAGAGAAAATGTGAAATTGTCTATTTTGACAGCAAGAGTGAAAAGAAAGCATATTATCTAAATGGTGAGCAAGTTCTGAGATACAGATGGATCTGAATGTCTTCTGTGTGAAGTATAAAAGATGAAAGTGCAGGTCCAGCAAGTAATGAGGAAAGACAATAGCATGGTATCACTTATTGCAAGGTAAGCTGAGGACAGGAGGGAAGTTGTGCTCCAGTTATAGAGAGCATTGGTAAGCATGAAAAATCTGGCTCCAAATTGGAAAAGACTTTCCAAAAACCATTTTAAAGAAACAGTTATCCTTGGGGAAAGTTTAATAATTTAATCAGAATTGCTAAAGAAAATACATTTGAAGCTTTTTGTCTTGCACTCATCATAACAATTTACAAGAAATAGCAAAGTAAATGGAAAATAATATTTATATTGTCTGTGAGCAGTTTGTTGATTGATTATTAAGTGGACTCTCATTGGTAGAGGCATGGCTCTGAAGAGTGCACCAGGTAATTTATGACTGAAAGCTGCCAAGCTTTGTTTAAGTTTTAGAACATGCAGATTGACACCAATTGATCAAGGCATAAGACTCACAAACAAACCAGAGAATAGCTGTCACCTATTTTGTGGTGTTGAATAAAGCACAATGTGTACACATGCCTTCTGTCAGCAGGAGACAGGGCCATTTGTATTAATATACATACCTCCGGTACCATGTGTGCACCCATACTGCAAGCCAGGTGGACAGTGCTAAATCAGTCATCAGTATAAAATGGTGTACACTCAGGATTATTTATAAAATGCTGTCCAGTCACAGAACATTAGGTGTGATTCCCTATATGTTGTCAAGAAGATGATGGCGAGTCACGTTTTTTTGAACATTGCAATCCTTGGGATGTAGCCACAACGGCACTACCATTGAAAAGGTACTTCCAGGATTTTGACCCCATGACAGAGAAAGAGCCATAATATAGTGTCACATCAAGACATTATGTAACTTGAAGAGGAATTTGAAGATGGTGGTGTTCCCATGCATTTACAATCCTTGATCTTCTACGTAATAAATGTCATAGATTTGGAAGGTGCAGTCAGTAAGGGAGTTTCGGTGAATTCTATTGTATAAGATGTAGGAGAAGAATTAGTCATTTGACCTATTAATTCTGACCCACTATTCGATCATGGTTGATATGCTTTTCAACCCTACTCTCCTGCCTACTCCCCATAACCTTTGATCCCCTTACTAATCAAGAACTTTAATTACTTACCGGTAGCGGGCAGTGGTGTTTTCTCTTTCACAGAAGGAGTGGGAGCAGCGGAGAAAGTGACGAGGACCAGAGGGGCAGCTGGGAAGGAAAGCAATGACCATATATATCAGCAAGGCGGTCACTCCTGAGGCTCAGGACAAGGATAGATGGGTTACAGTCAGGGGGAGGAAAGGGGACAGACAGACAGTGCAGAGATCCCCTGTGGACATTCCCCTCAGCAATAAGTATATCGTTTTGGATACTGCTGGGGGGGATGACCTACCAGAGGAAAGCCATAGCAGTCAGTTCTCTGGCACTGAGCCTGACATTGTGGCAAAGAAGGGAAGGGGGCAGAATAGAAAAGTACCACGGGTAGGGGACTCGATAGTTAGGGGAATCGACAGGAGATTTTGTGGTCAGGATCGGGATTCCTGGAAGGTATGTTGTCTCCCTGGTGCCAGGGTCGGGACGTCTCCGATCAGGTGTCCAAGGTTCTGAAAGGGGAGGGCGAACAGCCAGAAATCGTGTTACATATTGGCACCAATGATATAGCCAGGATAAGGATTGAGGATATAAAAAGTGATTTCAGGGAGTTAGGATGGAAGCTGCAAAGCAGGACGAACAGAGTAGTGTTCTCTAGTTTACTACCGGTGCCACGAGATAGCGAGGCGAGGAACAGGGAGCGGGCGCAGCTTAATATGTGGCTGCGCAGCTGGTGTAGGAGGGAGGGCTTCAGGTATGTAGATAATTGGGATGCCTTCTGGGGAAGGTGGGACCTGTACAAGAAGGACGGGCTGCATCTGAACTGGAAGGGGACCAATGTCCTGGGTGGAAGGTTTGCTCGAGTAGTTCGAGAGGGTTTAAACTAGTATGGCAGGAGGGTGGGAACCTGAGCTGTATACCAGAGGTGAGAGTTGATGCAGATGAGGCAATAGCAAGAGGTAGACCAGCCAGTGGGAAGGAATTTCCTGGGAAGGAACCAAGGGATCAGTTAAAGTGTGTTTGCTTTAACGCAAGGAGTATCAGGAATAAAAGTGACGAACTTAGAGCATGGATCAGTACCTGGTGCTATGATGTTGTGGCCATAACAGAGACATGGGTTTCTCAGGGGCAGGAATAGTTGCTGGATGTTCCAAGGTTTAGAGCATTTAAAAAGAATAGGGAGGGGGGGAAAAAAGAGGAGGGGGTGTAGCACTACTAATCAGAGAGGGTATCACAGCTACAGAAGCTTCCATTGTCGAGGAAGATCTGCCTACTGAGTTAGTATGGGTGGAAATTAGGAACAGCAAGGGAGCAGTCACCTCGTTAAGGGTTTACTACAGGCCCCCCAACAGCAGCAGAGAGAGGGAAGAAAGCATAGGTCGGCAGATTTTGGAAAAGTGTGGACGTAGTAGGGTTGTTGTAATGGGTGACGTTAACTTTCCCAATATTGATTGGAACCTCCTTCAAGCAGAAGGTTTGAATGGAGCTGTTTTTGTAAGGTTCAGGAGGGTTTCCTAACTCAGTACGTTGACAGGCCGACGAGGGGAGAGGCCATTCTAGACTTGGTGCTCAGAAACGAGCTGGGGCAGGTATCAGATCTTGTGGTGGGAGAGCATTTTGGTGATAGTGACCACAACTGCCTCACATTCTACATAGCTATGGAGAAGGAGAGGATTAGGCAAAATGGGAGGATTAGATTAGATTTAGATTACATTACAATGTGGAAACAGGCCCTTCAGCCCAACAAGTGCACACCGACCCGCCAAAGCGCAACCCACCCATACCCCTACATTTACCCCTTACCGAACACTATGGGCAATTTAGCATGGCCAATTCACCTGACCTGCACATCTTTGGACTGTGGGAGGAAACCAGAGCATCCAGAGGAAACCCATGCAGACACGGGGAGAACGTGCAAACTCCACACAGTCAGTCGCCTGAGGCGGGAATTGAACCCGGGTCTCCGGCGCTGTGAGGCAGCAGTGCTAACCACTGTGCCACCATGCCGCCCACAAATATTTAATTGGGGAAGAGGAAACTATGATGCGATTAGACATGGGTTAGGAAGCATGGACTGGGAGCAATTGTTCCATGGTAAAGGTTTAAGGAACAGTTGTTGCGAGTGGTGAATAAATATGTCCCTCTGAGACAGGCAAGAAGGGGTAAGATAAAGGAACCTTGGATGACGAGAGCGGTGGAGCGTCTCGTCAAAAGGAAGAAGGCAGCTTACATAAGGTGGAGGAAGCAAGGGTCAAGCTCAGGTCTAGAGGATTACAGGCAGGTGAGGAAGGAGCTCAAAAATGGTCTGAGGAGAGCCAGGAGGGGGCACGAGAAAGGCTTAGCAGAACGGATTAGGGAGAACACAAAGGCATTTTACACTTATGAGAGGAATAAGAGAATGGTCAAAGAAAGAGTAGGGCCGATCAGGGATAGCATAGGGAATTTGTGTGTGGAG
>NC_057711.1:130311599-130315537 GCF_004010195.1 Chiloscyllium plagiosum
GGATCTTGGTGTGCAGGTACATAGATCCCTTAAAATGGCCACCCAAGTGGTCAGGGTTGTTAAGAAAGCATATGGTGTTTTGGCTTTCATTAACAGGGGGATTGAGTTTAAGAGTCGTGAGATCTTGTTGCAGCTCTATAAAACTTTGGTTAGACTGCACTTGGAATACCGCGTCCAGTTCTGGTCGCCCTATTATAGGAAAGATGTGGATGCTTTGGAGAGGGTTCAGAGGGGGTTTACCAGGATGCTGCCTGGAATGGAGGGCTTATCTTATGAAGAGAGGTTGACTGAGCTCGGACTTTTTTCATTGAAGAAAAGGAGGAGGAGAGGGGACCTAATTGAGGTATACAAGATAATGAGAGGCATAGATAGAGTCGCTAGCCAGAGACTATTTCCCAGGGCAGAAATTGCTAACGTGAGGGGTCATAGTTTTAAGCTGGTTGGAGGAAAGTATAGAGGGGATGTCAGAGGTGGGTTCTTTACACAGAGAGTTGTGAGAGCATGGAATGTGTTGCCAGCAGCAGTTGTGGAAGCAAGGTAATTGGGGACATTTAAGAGACTGCTGGACATGCATATGGTCACAAAAATGTAAGGGTGCATACATGAGGATCAATGGTCGGCACAACATTGTGGGCTGAAGGGCTTGTTCTGTGCTGTACTGTTCTATGTTTTATGTTCTAACCTATCTATCTCTGTCTTAAATACACTCAATGACTTGGTCTCAGTCTTCTGCAGCAATGAGTTCCACAGAGTTACCAACCTCAAGTTGATGGAATTCTTTCTCATCTCAGTTCTAAACATTGTTCCCTCACTCTGAGGCTGTGCCCTCAGGCCCTCGTTTCTCCTACTGATGGAAACATTTTCTCCACGTCCACTCTTTCCAGGCCTCTCAGTATTCTGAGGTTAAATCAGGTCCCTCCCTTATCTTTCAAAACTCAATTGAGTACAGACCAAAGTCCTCAACTGCTCCACATATGACAAACCCTTCATTCCCAGGATCATTCCTGAGAACCTCCAATGGCACCACATCCTTCTTTAGATACGGGAACCAAAATTGCTCACAATATTCCAAATGCCGTCTGACCAGAGCCTTATAGAACCTCAGCAGAACATCCCTGTTCTTGTATTCTAGGTCTCTTGAAATGAATGCTAACATTGTTCTGCCTTCCTAAGTGCCAACTGAACCTGCATGTTAACCTTAAAAGAGTCCTGTACTAGGACTATTTTCCTTTGTGCTTCAGATTTCTGAAGGCTTTCCCCATCTAGAAAATAGTCTATGCCTCTATTCTTCGTCCGAAAGTGGATGACTTCTTACATTCATTGAACCTGCTAATTCTGTGCCCACTATCCCAGCCCGCCCAAGTATTTCTGCAGCCTCCCCACTACTCAACACTACCTGTCACTCCACCTATCTTTGAGTCATCTGTAAACTTAGCAACAATGCCCTCATTGTTCTGATTGTTCACGTATATCCCATTGTGCACCTTGTAGCTGTATCAGGGTATCAGTGTTGAAGGACGATGGTGGATGGGGTGCAACAAGTGGGCTATTCTTAATCGATTATGAAAAGCTTCTTGAGTCTTTTACCACAAAGGGTGGTGAAAGAGACATGATCTGGAACATGACAGATTTCAGTTTCATGTGATGTAATATCACAATGACATGGCATGTTAAGCAGAGAATCAGTGGCTATTTTTAGAGTAAAGGTATAGAAATAAGTCATTTCTCCACAAATAACAATCCAAAGATGTAACAAAAAACAGAAATTGTTGAAAAAGTTCAGCAGGTCTGGCAGCATTGATGAAAAGAAATCAGAGTTAACGCTTCGGGTCGAGTGACCCTCCCTCAGAACAGATGTAGCTAGTTCGGGATTCGGTGAAGGTAATGCCATTGAATGTTAAGGAGATATGTCCCTCTTGCTTACCAGTTTTATATTAACACATTCTGTGCATTTATCTTACAAAGTTCATGACTCAAACACACTGCCGTTACATTGCCACTAATTCAAATCTCCCATGTAAACAAATCTGAAACTCTGACGGTCATATTTCCAAGCTGTGAACACTCATCCAAGCAGCAGCACTGGGGACATTTGGCAAGGCCAGTGAGGTGGCGATCCTGAAATATTGTAGCAATGTCCTTTTGCTCTCTGTTAATATACTAAAACTGAACAAGGACAACAGTGGTTTATGACAGCACTCAAGCAGACGCGTTAATGTGGTGTTTGTTTTAATCAAAGTAATTCTGGAACAGTTTGTGCCCTGCAAGCAAATGCATTCAAATATAATTTCGAACAATAACGGACAGGGAGCATACTAAATCTTTACATTTTAGACAAAGGCAATTCAAGTAATGTGTTTTATTTCAGAAACAGAACATTTGGCTGTCTTAGTTTTAAAAAATCTTGAAATATTCAAGCCATAATAGATTCATGAGCAAAATTAATCACATTCAGCAGTGGTTTAGAGAATACAAAATTGATCCAGCTACAGAAACCAGGCAGTTGTATCTATCTGACTGCAGGAAAGCAATCTTGGCATTCGTGATGCAGATGATTCAAAACTTGGAAATGTAGCAAACAGTAAAGAGAATAGCTACAGACTTCTGGAAGACAAAGACTGGTGAAATGGGCAGCCACATGACAAATGAATTTTAATTCCTGATGAAGGGCTTTTGCCCAAAGTGTCGATTCTCCTGCCCCTCGGATGCTGCCTGACCTGCTGTGCTTTTCCAGCACCACTCTCTAATCTTGACTCTGATCTCCAGCATCTGCAGTACCCACCTTCGCCTAAATGAAATTTAATGCAAAACCATGGAAAGTGATGCATTGTAAATGGAAAGATTAGGATGTGTTGTTAATTAAATGGTACAATTTTAAAAGGATGAAGGCTATGAGAAATTTGGTGATCTACTTACACAAATCTTTGGAAGTGGCCATGAGAAGGATAATTGATTTTATAAGGACAAAATCAAAAAGGTTGCAGTCAATCACTACCAATCACTCATTACAACTCAGCTCGGTTACTGTGTTTAATTCTGAGAATCAAACTTCAGGAAAGACAGCAAGTCCTTGGAGAGACGCTGGATGAGACTTAGCATAAATACAACATGACAGGGGTGATTGATCACAACTACCTGGAATGGTTACAGGTGTTGGACTTCTCTTTTAGTGTGAGTATTGCTTGAACAAAATATTCCATAAGACCATAAGACTGAGACTTAGCATAAATACAACATGACAGGGGTGATTGATCACAACTACCTGGAATGGTTACAGGTGTTGGACTTCTCTTTTAGTGTGAGTATTGCTTGAACAAAATATTCCATAAGACCATAAGACATAGGAGTGGAAGTAAGGCCATTCGGCCCATCGAGTCCACTCCGCCATTCAATCATGGCTGATGCGCATTTCAGCTCCACTTACCAGCATTCTCCCCGTAGCCCTTAATTCCTCAGAGACAACAAGAATCTATCAATCTCGGCCTTCAACTGGACTTCATTGAGTTGTAGAAATGAGTTGAGTTGCTATAAATGTGTTTTGCTTATTGCTGATGTCTTTTCGAAGTGGATTGAAGCCTACCCTCCTCCTAACGCTACTGCTGAGACTGTGGTGAAGATTTTGTTTAAGGAAATAATTCCCTGCTTCAGTATACCTGCGTGCATTAGCTCGGACAATGGACCACACTTTGTAGGTAATATTAACGGAGAACTCTGTTCCCAGCTTTGTGTTTGTCGGCAACTGCATGGTGCTTATCATCCTCAGGCGGCCGGCATTGTTGAATGTTTTAACCAAACTCAAGACTAAGCTTGCCAAATTAATGGCAGAGTCTGGCCTCTCCTGGTTATGCTAATCCCTGTGGCCTTATTCCAGATGCGATCCATATCTGCGATCAAGACACAACTGTCTCCAGCTGAGAGTCTCTCTGGTCACCCTCTCC
>NC_057711.1:130316191-130330030 GCF_004010195.1 Chiloscyllium plagiosum
CTATTGTTTCTAATATTACTGGCTAGCCTACCTTCATATTTGATCCTCTCATTTCTTATTACACTCTTTGTTGTCCTCTGTTTGCTTTTGTATCCTTCCCAATCTTCTGATTTCCCACTTTTCTTAGCCACTTTATAGGATCTCTCTTTTTCTTTAATACATTTCCTGACTTCCTTTGTCAGCCAAGGTTGTCTAATCCCTCCCCGGTTAATCTTTCTTTTCTTGGGAATGAACCTCTATACAGTGTCCTCAATTATACCTACAAACTCCTGCCATTTTTGCTCTACTGTCTTCCCGGTTAGCCTCTGCTTCCAGTCTATTTTAGTCAGTTCCTCTCTCATGCCCTCATAATTACCTTTATTCAAGTGCCCAAACTCCCTATTTCCATCAGTGTGAGTGACTGAGGGTGTTAATAGTAAAATTACGCAGGCCTGAACTCATGAGTGACCGGCAATAGGCTTTATTGAACATAACAATATACAAAGGATGGTAAATGGGGCTCTCTTACCTGGACTTGGAGGTGCCAGTGTTGGACTGGGGTGTGCAAAGTTAAAAATCACACAACACCAGGTTATATCCAGCTTTTGGAGTGTTCCAAATAAACCCGTTCGATTGTAACCTGGTATTGTGTGATTTTTAACACCTTACCTGGAGACCATCACTGTGTCATTGCTCCTTTTGCACATTATCCTCTATATTTCTTTACTCACCCCAATTCTTTTACAGCACCCTTTTTTCCTATTAACATTTAACTCTTTACTTCTCATCCAACAATCCCCACAATCCCACCCCACCCTCCCACCAGCATCTTTATTCAGAAGGTTTAATTTACATGTGTGCTTATTTATCCTTTCCCTGGAAGGCAGCCATATTGGAGGAACAAATTACAACATCTGATGTCTGCAGTTTTTGGACTGTCACACTTCTGAAGAGTTGAATCTAACAGCATTGAAGGCCAACGGAAGGAAACATTTTCCAAAAAGGTAAACATTGCAGGAGTGTAATGACCACAACCACTTGAAAAGGAAATGAAATTCTTGTTCTCCTTTCCTGCTGCTTTGCTGTGCAATCTGACTGTGAATAAAATAGAAGGAAAGAATGGAGGGTGATCTCTGGACAATTCTACCGTTGAGGGATTGGTGTAAGGATTTCTGTTTCTGTATGTATTGAGTACACTTCACTTTCTCCAGCCTGAGGCTGCTACCATTCAGGTAATAACGCCCTGGAGAGTCTGTGAAAAGGTAGGACTTTGAGAAAGTGAGGACTTCAGATGCTGGCGATCAGAGTCAAAAGGTGTGGTGCTGGAAAAGCACACCCAGTCAGGTAGCACCCGAGATAGGACTGGACCATCATCAGTAACAGAATAACCTGATATACCTGGATTGGTGTAAATTGCTGTGTGGTGCTCTGATCTTCAGAGCAGTTTGAAAGAAGACTCATACTGCTGACGATTCCTGCCATTTACAGAAGTTTGCTTTCCTATGCTAATTATCTCCAAACAGAACAGAGATGCTTGTTCTTTCTCTTCAAGTGCGTTATTAAAATCTAGGTAATCACTTACTAACTGTAGCAGAAAGTTTTCTTCATCATAGATCCTAGAAATCTGAATGACTTCATTCAGATTCGGCGGGTCGGTGTGGACTTGTTGGGCCGAAGGGCCTGTTTCCACACTGTAAGTAATCTAATCTAACCACAGGGAGAATGTGCAAACTCCACACGGACAGTTACCTGAGGCTGGAATCAAACCTGGGACCCTGGTGCTGTAAGGCAGCAGTGATAACCACTGAGCCACTGTGCCATAACAATTTTTGATGAAAACAAGTTTAATTCAGAGATGCATGTTTAATTAGAAAAATTGATTGCACGTTTTATTTGGTTGAGACATGAAGGATCGAATTTTGTTTTGGGTTGTTGTCTCATCAAAGAAAACAGATGGTCTTCTCAATGCTCACCTTTGACCTATCTCTGGTGGTATTGCAACCAAAACAGAAATTATTGGAGAGGCTCAGCAGGTCTTGCAGCATTTGTAGGAAGAAAGCAGAGTTAATGTTTCAGGTCCAGTGACCCTTCAGAACTGGAGAAGGGTTTTGAAGAAGGGTTACTGGACCTTAAACATTAACTCTGCCTTTCCTCCACAGATGTTGCCAGGACTGCCAAATTTCTCCAGTAATTTCCATTTTTATCTGCCTGAATTTCAGCCTGTTGATGCCCCTAAGTGGCCTACTGATTGTGTGTGGCAGGGAAAGGTTGAGCCAAGGGTGGTAGACTGGCAACTTTCATTGTGTCTTACTGGGCAAGAAATGAGTTTCCCTCTGCCTATCAGCTAGTCAGATTGGTCAGCAGTTCTCTAAGGTAGAGCTTTCTCCCAGATGGGTGCACAGATCTTACTTTGAAATATTTGATGTTGCTCCCAGAATAATATTGCTATAGGGAAGCTGGGTTTCAGATCAATGGGGTGATCACTCATTCAGTCACCGACAAAATGAAACTTCAAAGATCTCTCTGGCTGTCAAAATGACCACAGAATATGAGATTGCTCGGATAATGGAGTCGGAAAGAAAAGTTACATCATCCACGAAGGAGGTCTCAGAGCTCCAACAAAATTAATGGTCATTGAGCTTCAGGCAGTTTGAATGAAACTGTCAGAAGCTAATCACATGAAACACATCTTCACATAAATGCCTGAAGAGCATCAACCTGGATTTGTCATATTGAGAGCAAAATGTCAATCCTCAGGAATGGTCCATCCAGAGAAAGTTAAAAATCACACCACAACAGGTGATAGTCCAACAGGTTTATTTGGAAGCACTAGCTTTCGGAACACTGCTCCTTCATCAGGTGGTAGTGGAGCAGGATCATAAGACACAGAATTTATAGCAACAGGAATACAGTGTCATGGAATGTAACATTAAACAAATTTAGCTCACGTCTTTCATCTTTTAGAATGATGATGTTAGTTTCGGTTCCATGACAGGATGAAGAAGCAGCACTTTGAAAGCTAGTGCTTCCAAATAAACCTGTTGAACTATAACCTGGTGTTGTTTGAGTTTTTATCTTTGTCCACCCCAGTCCAACACTGGCACCTCCACATCATGACTACCTTAGCTTAAGAGATCCTTAAGGCCAAATTAGATTAACACAGTATTCAGCTTGCAGCAATTGTCAATCTGTGTAATGCTGCAATGGAAACCCATCAGCCAAACCTAGAAACACTAGACTTTTTCAATCAACACCATCAAAACCAAAACCAAATTTTAGTAAAGCATAAAGTTGTGCATCAAACCAACAAGAATTGATTCAGTCTAACCACCACAGCTATGAACAGTTACACAACACAATCAAGCCTTGCAAGCTGAAAAAAAAAGTTTACAGCAGATTTACAAAATCCTATACATGGACAGCCAATGTTCTCGCCCAATTGACACAACAAAGGGATATGTTGATGGAGGACAAAATCTCTGCATGAAGTCATTCAGATTTCTAGGATCTATAATGAATAGATGAAGTAAAACTGAGTGGCCTTGAAAGGATGGTTCCGTAATCATCCCATGTCTCCCAGCCACAGCCCACCCAACCCACAGTCCAGTGAAAAGCTTCTCCTCAACCTGAGCAAGCTTTTATTTATTAGATTTCCTACAGTGTGGAAAGAGGCCCTTTGGCCCAACCAGTCCATACCAACCCTCCGAAGAGTAACCCACCCAGACCCATTTCCCTCTGACTAAAGCACCTAACACTATGGGCAATTTAGCATAGCCAAATCACCTGACCTGCTCATCTCTGGACCGTGGGAAGAAACTGGAACACCCAGAGGAAACTCACGCAGACACGGGGAGAATGTTGGGGTTAGGGTAAGAGTTAGTGTTAAGGTTAGGGTTAGGGTTAGGGTGAGGGTTAGGGTTAGGGTGCTGCACTTGGAACATTGGCGATAGGGTTTGGGTTAGGGTTAGGGTGAGGGTTAGGGTTAGGGTGCTGCACTTGGAACATTGGCGATAGGGTTTGGGTTAGGGTTAGGGTGAGGGTTAGGGTTAGGGTGCTGCACTTGGAACATTGGCGATAGGGTTTGGGTTAGGGTTAGGGTGAGGGTTAGGGTTAGGGTGCTGCACTTGGAACATTGGCGATAGGGTTTGGGTTAGGGTTAGGGTGAGGGTTAGGGTTAGGGTGCTGCACTTGGAACATTGGCGATAGGGTTTGGGTTAGGGTTAGGGTGAGGGTTAGGGTTAGGGTGCTGCACTTGGAACATTGGCGATAGGGTTTGGGTTAGGGTTAGGGTGAGGGTTAGGGTTAGGGTTAAGGTTAGAGTGAGTGTTAGGGTTAGGGCTCTGCACTTGGAACATTGGCGATAGGGTTAGGGTTAGGGTTAGGTAATGGTTAGGGTTCGGGTGAGGGTTAGCGTTTGCGTTAGGGTTAGGGTAAGGGTTAGGGTTAGGGTTAGGATTACGGTTAGGGTTAGGGTTAGGGTTAGGGTTAGGGTTAGGGTTAGGGTTAGGGTTTGGGTTAAGGTGAGGGTGAGGGTGAGGGTGAGGGTGAGGGTGAGGGTTAGGGTTAGGGCTGTGCACTTGGAATATTGGTGACAGGGTTAGGGTTAGGGTTAGGGTGAGGGTAAGGTTAGGGTTAGGGTTAGGGTGAGGATGAGGGTTAGGGTGAGGATTAGGGTTAAGGTTAGGATGAGGGTTAGGGCACTGCACTTGGAACATTGGCGATAGGGTTGGGGTTAGGGTTAGGTTTAGGATTAGGATTAGAGTTAGGGTTAAGATTAAGGCTAGGAGCTGGGAATTTTCCCAAGTCTGCAGCTCTGATCCAGGAATTAAATCTGAGTCCCCTTGTGCTTTGTGACTAGTTTCATTCTTATCAGTCTCATCGAAACATAAAGTTTCACTTAGTTTCTAACTTTGTATCAAACCAAAGCACAGCTTGGATGAATGGCTGTCTGTCTTTCCAGCTGATTTTATGACCCACGAGGATCTTGGCCTGAAAGCAATGTTTTACACCAAGGTCCTTGTTGATCTGAGAGAAAATAGCCTGCAAATTTTAACAGGTTATTTTACTAAAAAAAAACATGTTTTTTTCTTCAGCGTATACTGGTACATTTTAAACAATTATTTGAAACCCTTCAGAATTCCACAGTGTGATAAAGCTTAGTTAAGCCATTCCATATTTTAAACCAACAACATGCTGACTACTATCATACGAACAAGGAACACTCAGACCTTCAGGCATGTTCCATCATTCAACATGACTCCACCATGGCTGATCTTATTTTAACTTAAACTCTACATTCCTGAATATTGTTGATAATCTTTCATCCCCTTGGTAATCAAGAATCTATTTAACTCTGCCTTAAAAACATTTGAAGATTCTGCATCCATTGCCTTTTGAGCAAGGAGTCACAAACCTCTGAGAGAACATTTTTTTCCTGATCTCTCTTTTAAATGGACAACCCCTTTTTAATGAGGGTGAGGGTTAGGGTTAGGGTTAGGGTTAGGGTTAGGGTTAGGGTTAGGGTTAGGGCTAGGGCTCTGCACTTGGACCATTTGCATAGGAAACAGCCAAAATAGAGGGTGAGGGTGAGGGTGAGGGTGAGGGTGAGGGTTAGGGTTAGGGTTAGGGTTAGGGTTAGGGTTAGGGTTAGGGTTAGGGCTAGGGCTCTGCACTTGGACCATTTGCATAGGAAACAGCCAAAATAGGTTGGAATTCACAACTCGAGAGCAGGCATTTCTATATTTGCTCCAAGTTTAATCTGTTGCTTCGGATTAACATCCATTTCCCAGGTGACCCAGGAAGCTCCAGTGACACAAGGGTATGAGATGGAGTCTAATGGGACCTTGGCCCCAGCCTGTCATTGCCATTTGTGTCTGATGTGCATGGAGAAAAAATAATCAGCTGCAGTTCTTATAAGAATCACCAGAGGGAAACATTGAGCAAGCAGCGAGACTGCTCACTGCCCCATTTCCCTGTAACTGCTTCAAGATATAATGGCAACTGGCTTGAGTGGGAGATCTAAAACAAAGACACCTTCAAATTGAGACTAGTGTCAACCAAGATAGTATGGGAACTATTGCACAATTTACAACCTACCTGACAGTGACTAATCACCTCAACATCAACTTCTCTCTGATGGAGAACTCGAACCTCAATCACCTCTGGGAGCTAAAATGAAAAGATCAACCATAGACACATAATCTACAGTTTTCAAATGGCTGCAATGATATTGCTCATTTGCACTGGATTTGTAATCCATTCTCAATCTCTTCAATTCAGCACATCAGAGACTTGGGCACAACTCCACTCATAGAGTCATAAAGATGTATAGCATAGAAACAGACCCTTCGATCAAACTCGTCCATGCCGACCAGCTATCCCAACCCAAATTAGTCCCACCTGCCAATATCCCTCCAAACCCTACCTATTCTTATACCCTTCCTGATGCCTTTTAAATATTGTAATTGTACCAGCCTCCACCACTTCCTCTGTCAGCTTATTCTACACACGCATCACCCTCTGTGTGGAAAAGTTGTCCCTTAGGTCTCTTTTATATCTTTCCCCTCTCACCCTAAAACTATGCCCTCTAGTTCTGGACTCCCCAACCCCAGGGAAAAGACCTTGTCTATTTATCCTATCCACGCCCCTCATGATTCTATAAACCTCCATAAGGTCACCCCTCAGCCTCCAAAGCTCCAGGGAAAACAGCCTTAGCTTGTTCAGCCTCTCCCTGCAGCTCAAACCCTCCAACCCTGGCAACATCCTTGTAAAGCTTTTCTGAATCCTTTCAAGTTTCACAACATCCTTCCAATAGGAAAGAGACCAGAATTGCACACAATATTCCAAACTGTAAAATGTTTTACTCCCAATATAAGTTGAAAGAGGGACTCTGAAATAACCTGAGCACTTGCAATACAGAATCACAGAGTTATAATAGTGCAGAGGAGGCTATTCATCCCATTGTACTTGCACCTGTTTTATTATCCCATGCCAATCTCCTGCCTTTCTCCCATAAGCCTGCATACCATTAGTATTCAATTAAACATCCACTTCCCTCTTTAATCTCTCAGTTGATCCTGCCTCCACCACATTTCCAGGGAGTGCATTCCATGCCCTAACTACTCCCGGAGTGAAGAGGTTTTTCAGACACTATCTTTGCCGTATTTGGATATCACTTTAAATCTA
The DNA here is from genome assembly GCF_004010195.1 of Chiloscyllium plagiosum. NCBI lineage: Eukaryota > Metazoa > Chordata > Chondrichthyes > Orectolobiformes > Hemiscylliidae > Chiloscyllium > Chiloscyllium plagiosum. The sequence continues at coordinate 130,323,356 of NC_057711.1, forward strand.
TGATCTCTCATTCTTGTTTTTTTTCACCAGTGCAGACAGCTTTGCCCTATCTGCTCTACCCAGCTCACTCATGATTTTGAAATCTCTTCCCAGTCTTCCTCTCTGCAAGGAGAACACTCCGAACTTCATCAATCTATCCTCAACACTGAAATTTTTATCCCTGGTTCCATTCTAGTAAACTGCTTCTGCACTCTCCCTCCAATGCATTCACTTCTTTCCTACCATGTGGCACCAACAACTGTACACAATACTCCAGCTGAGGTCTAACAAGTATCTCGTACAAGTTCAACATCATTTCCTTGCTCTTGTACTCTATGACACTTTTAAAGAAGTCAAGAACATTTTATGCTTTATTTACTGTTCTCTCCACCTGTGTGTGTTGGCACCTTCAATGATCTGTACGCATCGACATCAGATCCATCCGCCAGTACTCCCTTTAGAACTCTACTATTTTATGGTGCCTTTAAGTGTTCTTCCCACAAAAGTGAATTACCTCGCATTTCTTTGTGTTGAACCTCACCTGCCACCTATCTGCCACCTAACTGCTACCTATCTGCCCACCTCAGACTGTGTCCTTTGGAGTTCCACACAACTTACAATTCTTCCAAATTTTGTGTCATCTGCAAACTTAGAAACAGTTCCCAGAACACCAAAATCCAGAATATTAATAGATATCAGGGAAAGCAAGGGTTCCAGTACCAACCCCGGGAATCCAACTACAAACCTTCATCCAGCCCAAATAATATCCATGGACCATTGACTCTCTGTTTTCTATCACTCAGAGACTTCTGCAATTTCTCCCCTCACTTCTTCAAAATATCTTGGCAGCTACCTCTCTCTAAAGGCTACCATCAACAAGGAGATGAAGCAACGCATCAGCTGTGCTGCCTCAATTTTCTAAAATTATGGTGGTGTGTATTTCACAACATAGACCGCTGCACATCGACAAAAGTCCTGGTATGCAGAGAAATTCTCATCTCTGTCATTGTGGGTGGATCTGCACCCAACAGTTCAAGAAGACAGCTCACCACCACCTAGAGATAGGTAATAAATGCTGACCCAGACAGTGATGTCCACATGCCTGAAGAAATGAAGAAAAACACAACTGTGCACTGCAGTGTGACCTGACTGTGTATCAGTGATATGTAGGAGCGCTAGATAGGTTCCATCACCAATGCTTCTGCTGCTTTCTCTGGTTTCAATGGGAGAACTGTTGAATAAGTGTGTTCTTCTTAAAACCAGCGTCACAAGCTTTCTGCAAAATCTTCTACAAGTCGATGGACTGGACACTGTATAAATGATTGAAAAGCATCAGTCTAACCAAATCCTGTTTCCTCAACTCTCAGATGGCCAAAGTTTCGGGAGACAACAAAAAAAAGCCTCAGAAAAATTCTGAGTTTGTTCTTGTAGCACAAGAGGAATGACCTTTTGCTCTTGAATCCTGCAATAAACAAATATGTGCTTGCCACTCATTTCAGGTCCTCGGGTTCTTACGGTTAGACCACATGGTGTTTTCTTTTCGGACAATATTGCACTTTCCTCAAATTGAGATGTTTAATATTGTTGCTTTAAAACATTTTATTGAAGTTTTAAATAGTTTTATCAAGTTAAGAATTTTGGATCATTAAGAATATAAAACCACCAAATGCATATAAACTGCTCAAAGAACTCTTCCACATAAAATAAATCCATTATTCTGGACTTCCTTGGTTTTGGACCATCTTTAAATTTAAGATAAATGAAAGGGAGCATGTTATACGGACTGGGTCTGCCTAACAAGAAAACTGTTGAGTTTAATTGTTAAAGGTCAGAAGCAGATTCAGATTGTTTTATTGTGAGGGAGGTGCCAGGTGTTTACACTTAGAATAAGTTGCTATTGTCCACACAATGGGTAAACCCTAAATCTTCTAACACGCAGAAAACTCTTACTGATTTCAAATTGTAAACAGTTGGGCTAACATCTATCCATTTTACTAAAATGAACTGTAGTTTTTAAAAAATTTATTCCTTTTTGTGGGATGTGGGTGTCGCTGAGTAGCCAGCATATATCACCCGTCCGGAGTTACCCCTTGAGAGGGTGGAGGTGAGTGGCCTTCTTGAACTGTTGCAATCCACCTGCTATGAGTTGACCCACAATGCCATTAAGGAGTGAATTCCAGGATTTTGACCCAATGGCAGTGAAGGAACAGTGATACATTTCCAAGTCAGGATGGTGAGTGTTTCGGAGGGGAATTTGCAGCGGGTGGTGTTTCCACATATCTGCTGCCCCTGTCATACTAAATAGAAGGTGCTGTCTAAGGATCTTTGATGAATTTTTGCAATGCATCTTGTAGATAGCAGACACTGCTGCTACTGAGCATTGGTGATGGAGGGAGTCGATGTTTGTGGATGTGGTGCCAATCAAGTGGGCTGCTTTGCCCCTGGATGGTGTTCAGCTTCTTGAGTGTTGTTGGGTCACACTCCTGACTAGTGTCTTGTAGATGGTGGAGAGGCTTTGAGGAGTCAGGAGGTGAGTTACTTGCCACAGTGTTCCTAGCTTCTGGCCTGCTCTTGCAATGTAGGGAGGAGGTCAATGACCTTCTCTACTTGGCCACGGTTATTGCTACCATCTTCTTTCTGCTACCTCACACTCTGTCCACCTCAACTACCACATCCACCTCTCACCACAGCCTGTGCTGTACCATTCTCACGTTTGCACGTGGCATCTTCACTCACTCACACTCTTCCACTCCAAAACCCCCAACACTCCTCACTCTCATGGCCTCTGTGCTGCCTACTCATTGATTGGTGACACCTCAACACTTCTCCCCCAACTCCACAACACTAACAGCTGTGGCACCTACTTCCACCTTACTCAATACCCCCTGGAGCCAATGGACTATTATCACTGGACTGCTAATCCAGAGACCCAGCTAATGTCCTGGAAAAGCAGGTTGAATCCTGCCATGGCAGATGGTAGAATTTGAAATTCAATAAATATCTGGAATTAAACACAGTCTAACATTGACTATGAATCCATTGTCAATTGTCAGAAAAAAATCCATCTGGCTCACTAATGTCCTTTAGGGAAGGAAAAAGCCATTCTTACCTGGTCTGGCCAACATGTGACTGCAGACCCACAGCAATGGATAGTAAATTCTGACCCAGCCAGTGACACCCTTATCTCATGAATCACCCTTATCTCTATTTTCTTAAATAGAGCCTGGTGATCGAGTGTCTGACATTTGGCTCCTCAAATTGCAGTCTCTGCTAGCGCTGCTCTCTACTGAGATCAAGGACCTGCTAATATATTGTACAAAAGAACTTATTAAAATCAATGTAATGATCATAGAGGTTGATGTATCATTGATGACCTGTTCTTACATTGAGCACCTAAAGTACCATAGCATCACACTGACAAAGACAGCTGAAGATATTTATTTATAAAGCAATAGTAACTTTGGTTCATGTAAGAATCAATTATAACAGCAAGTGTAGGTTTAATCCACAGATTCTGAGCAGCTAAGTGTTATATAAATGGGCTTTCACAATTCTAATCTGTGGATTACACTGGGACAGCATTGGCAAACTAGTATAAACAGGTACAATATATTGTAAGAGCCATGGGACTGGGCTCTATTTAACAACCTGTTTTCCAGGAGCTCTGGATGCAAAAAGCAATATGATGTGTTCATGAGAACAATTACCCTGACACTGTGAAAAACTGTATTTGAGTTTGTGTTGGAAAACTTCTTTTGTTATTCCATCTGGAGTAACAGGCATGTCTGGCCAATCCTCACATGCAATTTTGTACAATTGTAATTCAAACCTAATCCAAATTAAACTGCATCAAGGAGTTGATTTTGTTGTCAAGAGCTGAAAAGCTGAGTTTGCCAGCAGGTTTTGTTTTGGTTGTTTGCTTCTTTATCCCTTTTGCGTCATCTCTATAGAAAACGTTTTATGGGACTCGAGATAGGAATCGTCCAATGAGAATCTTTCGATCCTAATTTGAGACAGAGGGTATGATTGAATCTACAAGGAGTAACAAAGCTTAATTTTCTTTTACTTTTTCACTGGCTGAAATGTAGCTGGCTGCTTCCCTATCAATGAAAATGTGTCAGGAAGCTACAATGTAGATAAGGAAGTTTCATAGCAGAATTATGCAGTGGCAACAGGTGAGATACTGCTGTACCTTTCTAATAATTCCAGGCTGTTACTATGGAAACAGATCCTTCTTGAGGAATCCCATCACTAACCTTTCTGGTTATTGTTCATTGAGCCCTGAGTTGCCATTGTACTGAGGTAGATTCATGTCTCATCTTGCCGGGCTCACTTATATTTCTCCAACCAGCTGTGCAGAAATACAAAAGAAGTAAAAGATGAACAAAATAAAAAGCTTTGCGATCCTTAACCATCTCAGGTCACAAAACAGTCTCCACTTATCCAATTTATGTCATTCTGTGATGTAAAGGAGAGGAAACCTTCCTGTTTTCAATTAAAAATGGCTTGAGCTGATGTTTGAAAGTCATTGATAGCACTTCTCTGTTATATACAAAGCATTATATTTTTCGCACGTTTGATGACATAGCTGTTGTCAAAAGCAACATTGGTTCCTCGAAGGCATTCATAAATTTTGTGAGTTGCTGCCTTGTTTATCTCACCTCATGCACAACCACCGGGAACATAGGAACGTGAATGGTTCAGCTTGTTCTTCAAGTTCATATTTGTTAATTATGTCAATCACCCAAGTCATATATACCATCTTAGTTCACAAAAATCTAAGAGTTGCAGACTTAAGATTAAAAATTCGCCTCGAGCAGAACAAAATCATGACTAGGACTTCAAAGAGTGCTGCACTTTCAGAGATGTTGTATTTCAATAAGATATTAAACCAAGACTTCATTTGCTGGTTAGGATGTATGTAAAAGATTCCACATAGCTATTTCAAAGAGAAGGCAAGTTAATCTCAGAGTCCTGGCCAATATTTAACCTTGTTTTAATATCATAAAGAAAGATTCTCTGCTAATTCTCACATTACTCTTCAAGAGAGTTCACTGTACACAAATTTACAGATACATTTCCTATATTACAGTAGTGACTATAATTCCAAATTTTAGAAAGGTAGTTAGAGATGTACAGCATGGATACAGACCCTTGAACTTCCCTACCTTGGGGAAAAGGCCCTGGCTATTCACACTATCCATGTCTTTCATGATTTTACAAACCTCAATGAGGTCACCCCTCAGCCTCTGATGCTCCAGGGAAAATAGCCCAGCCTACTCAGCCTCTCCCAATATCTCAAACCCTCCAACTTTTCAATATCATATTCGCAAGATGGAAGCCCCAACAGTGCAGCCTTCCTTCAGTACGACACTGGATTGTTGACCAGGATTTGGTCTTCTCATATCTCTGGAATGGGGCATGAATACCTGCAAACATCTGACTCAGAGGCAAGAGTGCATCCAACTGAATCATGGCTGATATCAGCACCAAACCTTGACCTAGTAGTCATCCATTTCTTCTCTGCCTGTCGAATCTTAGCCTACAGAGTGATCACTTCTCTGTGCATGTTATCCACAAGAGTCACTAAATGTTAGTATGCAGTTGCAGTATGTAGTCAAGAGGCTAATGGAATCCTATCCTTTATTATGAGAGAAACTGACAATAAAAATAAGGTTGTACTGTGCAGTGGTGACCAGTTATCAATAACAAAGGCCTTCTGCTTGTCAACAACAATGTGATTGGCTCCCAGGTAGTTGAACAGCTGATGGGCGTACATGTTTGGTGTGAAGCCATTGGATCATCAGGAAAGAAGGAGCTGTCCCTTTTCTCTGCTGTAAAAGAATACCTCATGCCTGAAGAAAATTAGTTTGTTTCTCCTCATTGGTTGCTGTAAGCTGTGGTTTTTAACCAATAAGTCAGAGACTTTGTAAGCATGAACCAGTCACTCTGTGCCTCCTGCAAGAAAATGAAAGTAGAAGAGTAATTGAGGAGCAGCAAATCCTAACAAGCCAAAATAATCATCTCAGCAAACACTGGGGATAGAGACTATTGAACTGCCTTCCCAGTCTTTCTCACTATCTGTAAGACTAATTTTTTGAGTCTATCTTATGTGATGTAGGGGAGTTTTATAAGTGAGTTAGAATTCTAACTGATAGTTATATGTCAACAGTTCATAGTTGGAGAGAGAACCTATTTATCCACAATAAATACTAATCCTTGTTAAGTACCAAAGTCTGGTCTATACTTTCTGTCAACAAGATCTAAAGAGAGGAAAATTGGGGAAATCTGCACATCTCTGCTATCAAATTTTCATATTTTGTATTACTCTGGGAAAGTGGGACGTTATCTCCAATGTACTGCCCCAATGAAATGTAATAGTTTCTGTTGTGGTTCTGTTCGCCGAGCTGGAAGTTTTTGTTGCAAACGTTTCGTCCCCTGGCTAGGCGACATCATCAGTGCTTGGGAGCCTCCTGCGAAGCGCTTCTTTGATGTTTCCTCCGGTGTTTATAGTGGTCTGTCCCTGCCGCTTCCGGTTGTCAGTTTCAGCTGTCCGCTGTAGTGGTTGGTATATTGGGTCCAGGTCGATGTGTTTGTTGATGGAGTTTGTGGATGAATGCCATGCCTCTAGGAATTCCCTGGCTGTTCTCTGTCTGGCTTGCCCTATGATAGTAGTGTTGTCCCAGGCGAATTCAT
>NC_057711.1:130330841-130342046 GCF_004010195.1 Chiloscyllium plagiosum
GTTTGTTGTTGGAGTTTGTGGATGAATGCCATGCCTCTAGGAATTCCCTGGCTGTTCTGTCTGGCTTGCCCTATGATAGTAGTGTTGTCCCAGTCGAATTCATGTTCTTGTTGTCTGCGTGCGTCAACCGGAAGCGGCAGGGACAGACCACTATAAACGCCGGAGGAAACATCAAAGAAGCGCTTCGCAGGAGGCTCCCAAGCACTGATGATGTCGCCTAGCCAGGGGACGAAACGTTTGCAACAAAAACTTCCAGCTCGGCGAACAGAACCACAGCAACGAGCACCCGAGCTACAAATCTTCGCACAAACTTTGAGTAATAGTTTCTACAGAAAATGGACTGAGGGCCAGATTCATGTTACTTTAGACATGGAAAAAGAATGCTTCCAATTGATTGGTCTGGACTGGACTCAAGACTGGACTCTAGTCCCCAGATCATCCAACACATGCTTTAACCTCTGCCTACATTTCTAAATTTTCCTTTATAAATTTTGTATTAATTTTGTTATTAATTTTGTATTAATTTTGTTATTATTTTGTTATTATTGGTAGGAAGAGTCTATGAAGCAAATAAAGATATGGCAATATTTGAATTAATAGAAAAAAAAACTGAAATTGTCACATTGAAAAATGTGTATAATATATTTACTGTTGATGAAATTAATCAGCCATGTAGGTATTCTTGATTACTATTAATAAACATTGATTACTATTAATAAACATTGATTACTATTAATAAACATTGGCCATATGAAGAGTTTTGGAGTTTCAGGCATTGATGAAAAGACGTAATGTGTGTAGTGGAACATCATAATGAACATGTGTGTAGTGGAACATCATAATGAACATGTGTGTAGTGGAACATCATTTCCTGAAGAAGGGCTTATGCCCGAAACGTCGATTCTCCTGTTCCCTGGATGCTGCCTGACCTGCTGCGCTTTTCCAGCAACACATTTTCAGCTCTGATCTCCAGCATCTGCAGTCCGCACTTTCTCCTCCATCATAATGAAAGCCTAATTATTAAAACATCATTTCAATCATTTTGAATTACAATAATGGAAAGTAAAACTTGTACTTATGTTACACCTCAATATGTGCCTTACAGCCTTTCATATAATAACTAACTCTGAAGTGAAGCCCTTTTATATTTGGTAAGATCCTCTTTTGATAAACAGCAAACAATAATTATTTGTTAATCTGTTTTGGTAGCATTGGTTGAGAGAAAATTCTATCCAGGACATTCAAATAATTTCCTGTTCGTTTTCAATTATTGCTGAGTCAGCAAGAAAACTGACCCTTCATTCCAACTATCCTTACCGACCAGATATCCTGAATCAATCTAGTCCCATTTGCTAACATTTGGCCCATATCCCTCCAAACCCTTCCTATTCATATACCCATCCAGATACCTTTTAAGATTAGATTCCCGACAGTGTGGAAACAGGCCCTTCAGCCCAACAACTCCACACCAACCCTATGAAGAGTAACCCACCCAGACCCATTCCTCTACATTTACCCCTGACAAATGCACCTCACACAATGGGCAATTCACCTGACCTAGACTGTGGGAGGAAACCAGAGCACCCGGGGGAAACCCATGCAGATACCAGGAGAATGTGCAAACTCCACTTAGACAGTCGCCTGAGGCTGGAATTGAACCTGGGCCCCTGGTGTTGTGAGGCAGCAGTGCTAACCACTGAGCCACCGTGCTGCCCCAACATTTTAAATGTTGTAATTGTACCAGCCTCCACCACTTCCTCTGGCAGCTCATTCCATATATGCATCACCGTCTGTGTGAAAACGTTGCCCCTTAGGTCCCTTTTAAATCTTACCCCTCTCACCCTAAACTTTTGCCTTCTAGTTTTGGTCTCCCTTACCCTGGGGAAAATACCTTGTCTGTTCACCCTGTCCATGCCCCACATGATCTTATAAACCTGTAAAAGTCATCCCTCAGCATCTGACAATCCAGGAAAAATAGCCCCAGCCTATTCAACCTCTCCCTCTAGCACAAACCCTCCAACCCTGGCAACACCCTTGTAATTGTTTTTTCAGAGCCCTTTCAAGTTTCACAACATCTTTCCTATAGCAGGGAGACCAGCGTTGAATGCAGTATTCCAACCAATGTCCTGTACAGTGCAACATGACTTCCCAACTCTTATACTCAATGATAGTTGGTTAGTTCGGTTAGCTGGACAGCTAGTTTGCAAGTGCAGTGTAACAGAAATGGGGTGATTTCAATTCCCATACTGGCTGTGGTCAGCATGAAGGTCTCGCATTCTCAAACTGTCCTCTCACCTGAGGCACGGTGATCCTAAGAATAAACCACTACCAATTGTCTGTCTCTCTCATTCTAATGATAGGTCTATGGCAGTTCTATCTTTTACCATAGGATACTTAATATTCATCTGTACAACTGAAACTGTACTTTCTTGCTAGTCTTACTTTAACATGTCAAATTAATGATAAATCCTCTAGCACCTTCTCATAACACATTTTCAGCACAGTACATGTGTCAAGCGTAGATTATAAATTCTAACATAGTGATGGAAGTACTACCAAGTTGACTTAAAGTTTGATGACTAGATGCTGACAGTACACCAGAAATCCTGGCAGCAACATTCAGTAAGATGGCATTTGACTGAGTTTAATTTCCTTTGGTAGCACACAAATTAATATATTTGTGTAGTGATGCGCACATTTATCCAGCAAAACTTAAATTAGAAAAATAATGTGATTTTAGTTTGTTTTGAAAAGATATAAGCTTGACCAACTTACAAGAATAAAATATCTGAAGTAGTTGAAGGTGTTCAGTCGTAATTTTGCAATAATGTAGTATAATTAAGATATTTTGTGCACAATAGACTTAAGTAATGGATCATTACATTGCAATAAATTCAACTATATTATGATGTAATAGACACTGAGTACTAAATAATGTTAAGTAAATAGCTCAAAAAATAAAAATGTACATGTTAAATGACTTTAACAGCCAGAGGATATTCAAAACCTACTGATCACAGAATTTTACAGTTTAGAAGAAGACCATTTGGCCCATTATCCCTGTAAGAGTCAGTGAAAAAATGTTTTGCATATGCTATAAACTTAATTTCTAAGCTCTTGATAAGTAGAAGGAGTACATACATCAAAATCGCACTCCAGCCTGATATTTTTCAAAGTGGTTTGCAATATCCACTCCAAGTATATGCCACAAGTGCAGATGGAAAACATTATATTTTAGTTTAATAATCTGTTCAATTCCCTTCCTATGGAAACTTCTTATAACCTCTTGCAGTTACCTCCATGCCTTGGTGCTGTCTTCACTTGCTTTCCAACTATGCCAATTGTTCCTCATTTCTTCAACAATCTTATTCATCAGTTACTCTTGTAAAGATTATGTCTTTATACTTTTCTGCATTCTTGATTCTGGACTAAAATGATTAAAAACAAAATTTTAAAAACCAAGGATTGTCAAGGGATTGCTGACCTATTTGAAAGCAAGTTCCTTAACACTCATTGCGAATGCTGTTTACACAGCTGCTGGTTCAGGCAGTAGTAGATGGTTTGCAGATGAGTTGGAACCAAGGACTCTATACAAATGGATATTCAACATGTCACAAATCGGTCTATGGACTAGTAACTAATTATCAATGACAAACCTCTGAGGAAGGGTCACCAGACCTGAAACGTTAACTCTGCTTTCTCTCCACAGATACTGCCAGACCTGCTGAGCTTTTCCAGCACCTTCTGTTATTGTTGTGATCAACAACCAATGCCTTCTGTCTGCTGATGACAATGAGACTCGTTCCCCATTGGCTGAGCAGCTTGCATCTATGAACTGGATAGGGAGGAGCTGTCAGATTTTCACAAGCTCAGGAGCTGTTTCACAAGCTCAGGAGTTTATTTTTCTTTCAGCAATTGCTGTAGGCTGTGACTTTTAGTTAATGAGTCAGAGAGCTTTATAAGTGTGAACCACTCATCCTGTGAAAGACTGAGAGGCAGGGTTCTGATCAGCATAAGATTCATCTCAGCAAATCCCGTGAATAGGAACCACTGAACTGCTTTCACTAATCTTCACTTCCACCTATCACAAAACACTCATGTATTTTTGTGTCTGTATATGCGTGTAATGGGGCAGCTTTATAATGTTATACGTAATCATTTTAGATAAGTGCACAAACTTGATCTATGCTTTCAGAGTCTAAAATATGGGTCAATTGGTAAATTCTGTGTACTTTTCAAACTTTTAAGTTTTGTGACAACTTACAAAATAGTAAGGCTTGATTTTCAGTATGCTACCTCAATGAAGTGTAAGACTTTAAATTGCCTACTTTATAATGATCGTTTCATGATTGAATCATGCATTGACTGCATCTTCTTCTTTAAGAACTCTTCCCCCCTCCTTAACCCTCCCCACACCTACATTAGTGTCAACATGGGTCAGATCAAATCTCTCCTATTCATGAAACAGTGTTCAGTCTCATTCTGTGCCCCAATAAACCACTTTCTTCATAAATACAACTGTTATCTATGCACGGGAAGAAGTTATTTTAAACACTGTTGCCACTATTTTTGCAAGCATCTGCAGATAGGCTAACATTGAAAATATTCAAACCTCCCATCCAACACCATCGGTTGAACTTTCTTCTTATTAATGTGTGAGATTTCTGCAACACAGCTGATTTTGCTGTTAACTCACTCAAATAAGTTCTTTGTGCCCCTAAACATAATGATGGACAGATTATGGCATGATATAGCCTGTAGCTTTCAGCATCATTGACATATGCATACATTTAGGAGAAACAAATACGTCTGCCTCTTATAGTTCTTTGCAAAGGAAAAGGTTGTATGTAACCATTAGCAGAGAAAGGACCACATCTTTTTAATTCTGTGGTTTATTTAATTAACTATGGATTAAAATGAGAATGAGTTGTTTTAACTCCAATACTTGAAAAGGTGGCTGCAGTTTCTAAGTAACCTGATCCCCATGGCAAGCATCAGAACCAACAGTAACTGCAGATGATTGGAGCCAAGGGGGTGTACTGATGTAGCTTTTGTTGGCAACAAGACGTTGATTGATCTATGGACTGGTTATCAATGACAGAGACCTTTTTTGCCTGCCAGCAACTGTGTGGTTAGCTCTTCGAGCTAGGAACAAATTTGAGACAGAGAAAAGTGTATAATTCTTCCCCAGCTCTGAAGCAGTCTCTCTGTGCTCTCTAGACAAAACTTACAGTAAACCTGAAGAAAACCAATTTATCATTCCTGCAGCAGTTTCTGCAAGCTGTGACGTTTAACTGATAAGTCAGAGACCTTTAATGAGTGAAGCAGTCATCTTGTGTCTCTTACCAACTGGTGATAGCACCTGAAGAAAGACAACTACAGTGAAGTGCTGGCTCGGAGAACAGTCATAAGGATCATCTCAGCAACACAACCTGGCAATAAAGTCTTTAAACTGTCTTTCCAGTTCTCCCCCTCCCATTCACAACTTATCTATTTAACTCAGTCTATTTGTCTGTGTCTCTGTGTATAAGAGGAAGTTCATAAAGGGATTAGAGTTTTTAGATTAGATTAGATTAGATTAGATTATTTACAGTGTGGAAACAGGCCCTTCGGCCCAACAAGTCCACACCGACCCGCCGAAGCGCAACCCACCCATACCCCTACATTTACCCCTTCACCTAACACTATGGGCAATTTAGCATGGCCAATTCACCTAACCTGCACATGTTTGGACTGTGGGAGGAAACCGGAGCACCCGAAGGAAACCCACGCAGACACGGAGAATGTGCAAACTCCACACAGTCAGTCGCCTGAGTCGGGAATTGAACCCGGGTCTCTGGCACTGTGAGGCAGCAGTGCTAACCACTGTGCCACCGTGCCACCCACAAATGTAATGTAATCTAATCTAATATGTTGAGACAGTTTTAATTCATAGTGTTACATACCAATGGTTTATAATTGTTTACCTAGAATCTAATTACTGTAATGAGTAGTGATTCTTGTTCAGTGCAGAAATCTGGTTCGTACTTTACAGAAATAGCAGGGCTCAATTTCCAGCATGTTACCAGGGTGAGTCATAAGACACCAAACATATACAGAATTATTAGGGCGGCATGGTGGCACAGTGGGCAGCACGGTGGCACAGTGGTTAGCACTGCTGCCTCACAGCGCCAGAGACCTGGGTTCAATTCCCGCCTCAGGCGACTGACTGTGTGGAGTTTGCACATTCTCCCCATGTCTGCGTGGGTTTCCTCCGGGTGCTCCGGTTTCCTCCCACAGTCCAAAGATGTGCAGGTCAGGTGAATTGGCCATGCTAAATTGCCCGTAGTGTTAGATAAGGGGTAAATGTAGGGGTATGGGTGGGTTGCGCTCCGGCGGGGCGGTGTAGACTTGTTGAGCCGAAGGGCCTGTTTCCACACTGTAAGTAATCTAATCTAATCTAATCTAATCTAAAAAAAAATTAGGGTATATAACCAATGCTTCATCATTGAGGATTATTTTAAGGATGCATGTATTTTTCTGTGTGTGTGTGTGTTTGCGTGTGCGCGCACAATCAGGGACACATTCTCCGAATAAGGGCCAAGTCATTTACAACTGAAATGAAGACAAATTTCTTTACTCAGAAGTTAGTGAATCTTTTGAATTCTGTGGCTATGGAAGCTCAGTCATGTGAATGTTCAAGTCAGAGATCAACAGATTTGTGAATGTTAATAGTATCTATGGACATGGGAATAATGTGGGAAAATGGTATTGAAGTAGATGACCAGCCCTGATCTAGAATGGCAGATCAGATTCAAGGGGTTCAATGGTCTATTCCTGTCCTAGCACACTCTAAATGTTCATCAGTTACACTAAACCACCTGATAGAGGAGCAGCCTTCCGAAAGCTAGTGCTTCCAATTAAACCTGTTGGATTATAACCTGGTGTTGTGTGATTTTTGCCTTTGTACACTCCAGTCCAACACCAGCATCTCCAAACCAGAAGTAAAATAAAACATTCAATATGAAAGAAACACTGTACAGTCTAGGACATTTATCAACTGAAAACAACATTAGCTAAAATAGCATACATTCCTGAATTCCAACATTCATAAATGAAAGAACCTTTAAAATAAATGTTAAATTATGGAAAAATACAAAATACATGGAATTACACTGGTCCAGGAAGTTTGAATTGACGAGGCCCTATCTAGTGGAAGAAGTTGGTTGGTGCAGACTGAACGATCTGCATGGACAGCATCCTCTACCACTATAAGACCATAAGAAATCAGGATAGGAGTAGGCCATTCGACCCCTTAAGCCTGCTCTGCCATTCAATATGATCATGGTTGATCTGACATTCCACCACTGACTGGAGGTCAAAACTTTTGTCCTTCTGCTTGGGACGCTCTGACACCAGTGACGTGAAAAATAAGAACTGAGGCTAAGGTAAGAGTGCGTGGAGATGGCCTGAGGGTAGGCGTAGGAATTGGGGAATGGCCAGGGGAGCTCTGGACTGAGTCCAGGAGTGGGAGCAGAAGCATGGGGAAAGAATCCTGAGAGTAGGTAGACTGCAGAACAGGCAATCTGCAGCAAACAATGTCACAATCACATTAATCAATATGTCATCACAATTTGATTAATTACTTCAAAGTGAAACAAAATCACCTGAATCGACTTTAAATGGGGACCTTACTAAGTCCTGTTTCCATTTACACAATGATAATTTCAACAAAGAACGTGGCAATGATGAAGACTGACACAGTGGTCTGCTGTGATTTATTGTCCCTGGCACTGACAGTAATTTCACTCACGGAAATGGCAGCAGGATTAGTGACTTTGAATGGGTTGAGGCATGGGAAACAACGCTGCTTCATCTTTTTTGAATTTTATAATAAATCTCAACAAATCTTTCCATTCAACACGTTTTGTCTTCCTTGCAATCTTTGGTAGAATTTCACATTCTGCAAAGCCATGGCTGAGCACTGAAACGGTAAATACCAGTTGGAGCAGCAAATAAGAAGAAGGTTCTTAATTTCTAATGTTTTGGCTGCACAACGACAAGCTTTAAAGGAAGAAGGAATTGATTGCCAGACTGGCATCAGAACCAAGGGGGCAGTGGGAGTCGCTCTTCCAGACCTTATCCTTCATTAATGTAGCTAATACTTCAGAGGGGAGAGAAACTGAAAAGGGAGCATTCAGGTCAGTGAGGCTCCTGTGGAGGAATGATAAAGCCTAGAAATTCCATCACCCTCAAGGGTCTGCACACAGGCAAATAAACAAAACAGGAATGAAGTTGACCATCCAGCCACTAATGTCTTCCACTGCTGCTTGATAAGATCATGGTTTACCTGTTCACGTTTCATCAATTCATACAGCAAAGATAAGACTCTTTGGCCCATTGAGTCTGCACTGACATAACTACCACTAGAAGTGTGTTAATCCCAGTTTCCTGCTCTTGCCCGATACTAGGTGTTGTTTCAGGGAAGGGACTTCTGATTTCTGGCCATGTGCAGTGTTTCACGACGGCTGGGAGACTCTTGGTTATTGTGAAGTTCCAGGCCTGACATGTCCACTCACATTTGGAAATCTTTGGGCAGGTGTTCCAAAATGTGGTGAAAGAGGTGTGATGTGAAAGAGCAGCTTAAAAAAAGAAAGGAGAGTGAAGAGGTTTTGGGGAGGAAATGTCAGAGTTTATAGCCTGGGCAGCTGAAGGTGTAACCACCAACTGGGGGACAGTTAAGCTTCCTCAGTTTTCTTCCCATGTTCGTTTATATTTATTCAGTAGGTTTGCAATTCCATGCCACTGGCAGGACAGCAGCATGTATGAGAAGTCTGGGTGTGGCACTGTGTCTGGTTTTCTGGCCATTTAGAGAAACATTTGGAAAAATGTGTGCTACACCTGCATATCTTCATGTTAAACAGTTCTTACTTGCAGCATAATCAGAATATTACCACTATATATTACATTCTCCACTAACAGAAATGGCAGCTTTCCTCTGAAAGATTAGAAACCTGTTCCTCCGACGTATGGCAGGGGAAGGAGAGGGATCCAACTGCGAGGTGACCAAAGTCGGGAATGTACTGGAGAGCAGACAGGACTCTGGAGGTCGCTGGAACAATCAGCACACAGTACAGCCTTGGCTCACCCGCAGCTCACACCCAAATCAAACTGGTGGTGCTCATACTAACTATAATGTTTTGAGAGCACTAAACATCAGCATCTGTTTCAGTACTTTATAAAATATCCTGCAGCCTGTTGAGGAAATGCATGGGGGTATTGCTTTGTAAACCCATTTTAAAATCCCATTCTTATATTCCACAAAGGGTTAAGCCTAAATATGACGAGATGCCCTTCGTTAAGGAGACTCTGACTGTCTGACACTCTGGAATCAGAACAAAATGTTATATAAAATGTCAACCTACAACTTTCACTTTGAATGACAGTCAAAATTGATTTGGTGCATTCTAACCGTAACATAAAACACATTGAATAGAGACTCGACACTTCAGATCTCATTTGCTGTTGATCAATATGTGCACTCTCACAAGTAAAGATGCATCAGCAAGTGCCTTATTTCTGGTGAAACAGCAGATTTTATAGATCATTCAAGTACTGATACAAACATACTGGATGTCTCGAACAAAAACAGAAGTTGAAGCCGAAACCCAGCAGGCCTGGCAACATCTGTGGGAAGAAAGTAGAGTCAATATTTCAAGTCCAGTGACTATTCATCAGTAAGTTTTGGTTTCAGATCTCCAGAATCCACTGTTCTTTGTTTTATTGATGTGGAGGGGTTTTATTGATTGGTCTGGGATAGATGAAGTCAGAAGTCACACGACACCAGATTATAGTCCAACAGGTTTATTTGAAGTTACAAGCTTTCGGAGTGCTGCTCCCTGATGACGGAGCAGCTATCAAGATGAAACCTGGTAGGTTTTGAATCCAGGGCAGACTGGAGGTTTCGTGCCAGTGTGGTATCGGTTTATTTCTGCAGGGCTGGATTTTCAATTTCTCTATTTTTCCAAGATCTTGTAACTGAAGTAACTGTACCTAGGTACCTTTGTACCTGAGATGGCACTGTAAGTGGTGATGTATACATTTTTCACTGTACTCATTGTGACAATAAAGCTAATCCTATTTGTATGTTTGCTCAGAACATGATGAGACCATCAATGCTCACCATTATGATGAGGTAAAACAAACCCCAAGTTCCAGAATCCACATGTGTGCAGCTAAACATGGAATATTAGATAGTGTTAGTGAAATATATTGAACGATAGAAATTTAAAATATAAAAGGATATCAATCCGTGCATTTTGCATTACAGCTGAGGTTCAACGTAACATGGCTTTACTTCATAGTCCCACTCCTCCACTGGTCACCTCAAGTTAATTAATTTAATTAATCTGGTGTAACAGCCAATTATACAGATTTCTAAGTTTGGGAGAAGATTTGTAGCTCGGGTGCTCGTTGTTGTGGTTCAGTTCGCCGAGCTGGGAATTTGTGTTGCAGACGTTTCGTCCCCTGTCTAGGTGACATCCTCAGTGCTTGGGGGCCTCCTGTGAAGCGCTTCTGTGATCTTTCCTCCGGCATTTGTAGTGGTTTGTCTCTGCCGCTTCCGGTTGTCAGTTCCAGCTGTCCGCTGTAGTGGCCGGTATATTGGGTCCAGGTCGATGTGCTTATTGATTGAATCTGTGGATGAGTGCCATGCCTCTAGGAATTCCCTGGCTGTTCTCTGTTTGGCTTGTCCTACAATAGTAGTGTTGTCCCAGTCGAATTCATGTTGCTATACATCTGCATGTGTGGCTACTAAGGATAGATTGGTCGTGTCGTTTCATGGCTAGTTGGTGTTCATGGATGCGGATCGTTAGCTGTCTTCCTGTTTGTCCTATGTAGTGTTTTGTGCAGTCCTTGCATGGGATTTTGTACACTACATTGGTTTTGCTCATGTTGGGTAAAGGGTCCTTTGTTCTGGTGAGTTGTTGTCTGAGAGTGGCTGTTGGTTTGTGTGCTGTTATAAGTCCTAGTGGTCACAGTAGTCTGGCTGTCAGTTCCGAGATGCTCCTGATGTATGGTAGTGTGGCTAGTCCTTTGGGTTGCGGCATGTCCTCATTCCGTTATCTTTCCCTTAGGCATCTATTGATGAAATTGCGCAGGTATCCGTTTTTGGCGAATACATTGTAGAGGTGTTCTTCTTCCTCTTTTTGCAGTTCTGGTGTACTG
>NC_057711.1:130342434-130344148 GCF_004010195.1 Chiloscyllium plagiosum
TAGGTTCCCGGTCTTGTTGTCTGTTCTGTATGTCCAGCAGTTTGGCTATTGTTTCTCTGGCTAGGGCTTTGTCAATAGAGGTGAACAGTGCTGTTACGTCGAATGAGACCATAGTTTCTTCCATGTCTATGTATATATTTCTGATGATGTCCAAGAATTCCTGTGTTGATTGTATAGAGTGTCTGGATCCGCTGATCAGGTGTTTCAGTTTCTGCTGTAGTTCTTTAGCCAGTTTGTGTGATGGTGTCCCTGGTAGTGATACTATGGGTCTGTGGGATGTCTGGTTTGTCACTTTAGGTAGTCCATAGAATCTGGGGGTGTTGTTGCTTTCAGGTTTCACTACAAATGCTGGAGGAAAGATCACAGAAGCGCTTCACAGGAGGCTCCCAAGCACTGAGGATGTCACCTAGACAGGGGATGAAATATCTACAACACAAATTCCCAGCTCGGCGAACAAAGAGCACCCGAGCTACAAATCTTCTCACATACTTTGAACACCTATGGGCGAGAGACGCTAAGACAAGCCAGGAAATGGGAATCCGGCGCTAACCGCCTCAGCGCCACATACGAACAACTCCGGTTCCTGCATGAATGCTGAAAGAATCGAATCCTTCCACCATGTGTCAGATACAGACCACCAGTCAACAACCCACAAGCCAGGGATACAGCCAGACAGAACGGATTCAGGATGATCCAGGTAATGATTACAGACGCTCACAACAGACTTCACAAATACAGACAAGAAATTGCGCGCCAAAAATCGTTAATTTCAAAAACCACCAATCAGGAATGGACCCAGACCATAGAACAGGCCGTCACCATAGGACAGAACAGGACCACACGCCACAAAAAAACAGCACTAAAAGAAAAAATGGCCAAACTAACACACAACAGAAAGGACACCACAACACACACCTGGGTTAGAAACCTCTCCCACAGACAGCTCACAGACACGGAAGGAACAATACTGGCCAAGGGACTCAACTACAACCACAGGGACACCAAGACAGCAGACCTCCTAGCAGCACTTGAATGCACACTCAGGAACAATGGGCTGACAGAAGAGACACAACAAACAGTGACACAAAATATCGTACCTCTGATAACAAGGAAAAGACAAACACACAACCTCAACACCAAGGAGAGGGGAGCACTAAAATCACTAAGAAACGATAAGAACATAATCATACTACCAGCAGACAAAGGCAGAATGACGGTCATCCTGGACAAAGCAGAGTACATCCAAAAAGCGCAACTACTTGCAGATACCAACACCTACCAAAAGAGGGAGTTTGACCCCACCCCACAGCTCACCAATAGGATAAACAACACACTAAGGAATCTACAAAAAAACAGACAGATAACCAGGTCTGACCAACAGAGAATGAATCCTGAAAGCAACAACACCCCCAGATTCTATGGACTACCTAAAGTGCACAAACCAGACATCCCACTCAGACTCATAGTGTCACTACCAGGGACATCATCACACAAACTAGCTAAAGAACTACGGCAGAAACTGAAACACCTGATCAGCGGATCCAGACACTCTATACAGTCAACACAGCAATTTTTGGACATCATCAGAAACATACACATAGACAAGGAAGAAACTATGGTCTCATTCGACGTAACGGCACTGTTCACCTCTATCGACGAAACCTTAGCCAGAGAAACAATAGCCAACCTGCTGGACATACAGAACAGACAACAG